>NW_025336182.1:2444830-2449293 GCF_004798865.1 Varanus komodoensis
CGGGCCCGCTCGGCCGCCATCGCGATGCGCCTGCTCCGGCCTGGCCTGGCCTCGCCGCGGGGCTGCCGGAGCCGCCGCCGCCGCCGCCGCCGCCGCTGCCCCTCAGCCAAGTCGCGCGAGAGCCGCCGCCGCTCTCGCGAGAACGCGCGCCCGCGGCGCCGGCCGGCCCGCCTAGACTCAGCCGGGTCGCTGCGCCGCAGAGGGGGCGCCGCCTTCTCAGGCTCGCTCCCGCTCCCGCTCG
Organism: Varanus komodoensis; assembly: GCF_004798865.1. Classification (NCBI taxonomy): domain Eukaryota; kingdom Metazoa; phylum Chordata; class Lepidosauria; order Squamata; family Varanidae; genus Varanus; species Varanus komodoensis. The sequence continues at coordinate 2,445,072 of NW_025336182.1, forward strand.
GCCCGCTGTGAAGAGGCGGCCCGGGGCAGGACGGGGCGGCCCTGGGGGAGGAGGGGCAGAACGCCGTGCAGCCCCAGCGCGGCCCGGGAGTGGCGGCCCGCGTGCCCCCAACGAAGTTACGAGCCGCCGCCTCTCTAACAAGGTGCCAGAATTCTCGCCGGGGTGGCCGCTCTGCGGCTCCTGCAGATGTTGCGGGCCTCCGGATCCCATCATCCCCAACCATGTCGGCTGGGGCTGATGGAAGCATGAGTCCCCGGTAGCCAGGTGGGTGTCTGATGCCTTTGTAACGGAGCTCACACAAATTGTGCACCACAGAATGCCACATTCTGGATCAGGTGGTACCGATCTATTTCTCCTAGGTGCAATCCTTGGTATGTACAGTCAAAGGGAAGGCCGATAATTCCTAGCATGCCCTGCCATCATAGAAACAGGGCGAGTCAGAAGGGGGCTCCCGGGCCATCTAGTCTGACCTCCGGCGCCAGCCAGGTCCGCTCCGCTCACGACATGCACAGGAAGACAAGTTTAGCTCAGAACCTTTTTCTGCCTATAAAGGCTTGTTGCTTTTATTCATTCAAACTCTTGTTTTCTTGAGGTTCGATCCAACACATATCTAGGCAGGAAAGAAGTCTATAATTCCTAGAATAATGGGAGATTAAAGACTTTTTCCTGTCTGAACGTGTGTAGGCTTGTGTCTTTGCATAGTATGTTCTTATGCCACCCAATAACCAGGTATCTGGACAGTCATGAAACATGAAAGCCTCAAAATACAACATAGGTATAACATTAATGTTAAAAATCACTCCTTTCCGTCGGAAGAGAAAAATACTCCAAGCATGCAGAGAGTTCTTCTTAAAACTTTATTGGAACAAAGGGAACAGAAAAAAAATGGTTTTCTTCCCATTTTCCTGTTCACCTGAGCACAGGTTCACATCCGCTTTTTATGCCCTGCCCCCGGCCGCTTCTCCCTCCTCCTCTTTCCCCAGTTGGCTGGGGTACCGGGAGTTTACAGTCTTTCCGCCCACCTACTCCACGCTGCCCCAACACCGGCCCTTCTCCCCAGTCTTCCCTGCCCCTGGTGATAGGCTCATTTTGTTCTGCCCAGCTTGTCAATAAACAATCAGGGAGTATTTGTGCCTGTTTCCCCACACCTTGTGCTATCTGATTTTAACATCTCCCCTCCTTTGGGCTAAGTAATTTTCTTTGTTACCTTTTAAATCTTTCTACTCCCTTGCTTCAAATCATACTTTCACATCTATCATTAACCCTTCAAAGTTAAAAGTTTAAAACAGAATGAGACAAAAGTAAAAACCTGAAAAGACTGGGGAAATGATGTTTTGGCCTGTGGCCAAATAGATTGCAACATAGGGATTTAAAGGTTACATTCTCCAACCTTGTTGCCACCACCAAAAAGGCCCTGCTTCACTTTATTTTGACAGGGGGACCCAAAGATCATAGGGTTCTGACAGTGGGAGAAGACAATCTGTCTGTTTCCACACACATTAAGACCTGGATTAAAGAAAGAGTGAATTCTTTTTAAGGGCAATTTTACACCCACTGGCCTGGAAGTAAGGCCAAGCTGCTGTCCATTCGGGCCTAGATAAAACCCGAGATTGCTGACCTGTATGGGGCAGCAGTTAGTTCTAAACAGTTAGTTATAAACAGATTTCAATGCAATCCCGGAAGTATTGAGTCCAAATTACAGGTTGGGTTTCTCTTCCCTATTATTATCTCTGTTCGCCAGACGCTGCACGACGCCCTCCTCCGGCTGCTGGCAAAAGTTTCAGTTTCGCCTCGCGAGATCTCGCTGAATTCTCGCGAGAGTTTGATGAAGCGGACTTCCTCCTTGTCCACCAGCGGGCTGCTCGGCTCCTTTGACCCCGCCCGTGAGATTTGCCAGGACTGAAGTGAGGGCAAGATGGCCGCACTTTGAGCTTCACCTTCATTCAAATAAACTATTGATTGCAATAAACCATGATTGCAGAACATGAATGCCCAGTTTAGGATGGGTGGTGGAGATTTAAAAAGTCTCTCTCATATCATCATCAGCATTTTAAAAATATTATCATTTGATTTATAGTTTTAACACTATATAATTACCTTTCATATATGCAAGATGGAACAAATTCTGTGTTCTTCGTTTTCCCAGTTAGATACTATAATCTGGATTATACACTGCCTTTCTCCCTCAGGCAAGGTTTTCTTTATTTTCAAAGAGGGTGGCTACTAGAAGAAGAGCCTTTTTGGATTTAATAGTTAATTTTAATCTTGATTGTGTATACTGTATTTTATTGCTGCTGTACCTCTTGGCTAATTTCAGTGCAGTTATGGTGTGTCCACTGTTGCAATTTTACTGAAATATTATTTATATTTAATTTTATTGTTGGTATTTTATTTTGTTATTATTGTATTTATTAACCTTGTGAACTGGCCAGAGAGCCTTTTTTACCTAAGGGGGAGTACAGAAATAAAATCTGAAATAAATATATATTTACCCTCATAACAACAACCCTGGAAGGTAGGTTAGCCTGAGAGCCCATGATTGGCCCAAAGCTCCCGCATGAGGCTCTGGGGCTGAGTGGGGACTCGAACCTAGATCTCCCGAGTCCCAGTCCAACAAACAGGACCACTGCTTGTAAGCCATCCTGAGATGCCATGCCCAACGGAGGGTTAGGGTTAGGGTTTAAAATATAAAAGTTTTAAATAAATAAAATAAATAAACCACGCTGGCTCTCCACAACCCCATAATAATAGACCCTTACTCTATTATTATATTTTATACACAACATTGTTATTTTATTGTTATTAAGAAGCAAGGTGCTTCTTAATGCTCTGCACGTGGAAACACCTGGCTGCAGGTAGCCCTGGACTCTTCCCTCTGTGTGGGTCACCAAGGCTTCTCCGGTCACTGGCCGCGTGTGTCAGGCCGATCTCCCCTGCCCAGAGGCCTGGAGGTTTGCTAGTTTATCCGTTAGGAGGAAACACGACGTTTGCCATGCGTTTCATTCCAAAACGGTGATACCATTCAGTGGGGCAGTAAACAGTTGTTTTAAAATAACGTCTTATTTATTATTTTAAAAGGATACAAGACAGACGTTCTGCTGAGCATGGCTTCCTACCACATCTTCTGCTCCGCTCCACCCACCTTCCCTCACCTTGCGTCACGGTGCATCTTGCATTTCTTCCTTTATTTAAAGTTTGTACATGACACTGCGCGGCGGCCTTCTTCAACCTGTGGCCCCGGCCGGGCCGGGCGGGCTTGTTGGAAAAGCGAATCTTTATTTGCTTTCCGGCACCAGGCGAAGACCCTTTTATTTAAAAGTTATTTTAACTGTTAATGTATTATTATTGTATTTATAGATTTGAATACACAGCCGGGAGGGTTCCAGTTTTGAAATGACTGCTTGCATTTTTATGTCCGTTGTGAGCCGCCCGGAGGCTTCGTTGCGCTGGGGGCGGCAGAGAAGTGGCTTAAATGAATCCATGTTTCTGTCTCGATCCAGGCGCCAGGTTCCAGGCTCCACTGGCCCAGGGGCGCACACGGGCTCGCAGCCTCGCCTGCCTCGCAGGGGTGTCCTGCGGCGGAGGAGGGGAGGGGAGGGGAGGGGAGGGGAGGGGAGGCGCGGCCGGGGCGCACCTGCAGCGCTCCCCGGCTCCGCGCGCGGCGAGGGCCGCCCCGTTTGCTCCGGGAGCGCCGCGGCCGGAGGTGGGGCCGGGCGAGGCTGGCCTTTGAACCCCCCGGGCTGGTTGGGCAGGTTTTAAAGCCCGAGAGGAACCAGGCTGGCCGGCCAGGCATTGCCCCGAATGCGGCGTCTGCGCAGCCGGCCGGCCGGGAGCAGCCCGGTGTTGTTTCCTGGGCGACCAGGTGAGCGCGGAGGGGGGAATGGGGGCGGCGGAGGGGGCCCTCGCGAGCCCGCTGCTTCTTCTTCTTCTTCCTCTGCGATGAAATCCCTCCCAGCTCTCTTCTTTTTCCTTGCGCGTTTCCTTTTTCGCAATGGTAATGTTGCTGCTCTTTGTTGCCCCCTCCGTCTCTCTCACCTGCCGCACAGGTGAGTTTTTCACGCCTCTTTCGATCTTTTTCAACTCTGCTCTCTCTCTGGGACACCCCATAATCTGGGTTCCGGTGGGTCTTTGCTGGTGCTTGGCCTCTTGCTTTTTTGTGGCCTTTTGACCCAGTGCTTGATTTCACTTGATTTCAGGAAGAAAACCCAGATTTTTTTGGGGG
>NW_025336182.1:2449393-2493022 GCF_004798865.1 Varanus komodoensis
GGGGGGGGGGGGGTGTTGGATGCCCTGGACAGCACAGCAATGGGGCAGGTGGTCTCCGCAGGATTTGGGGACCCAGAGGCAAGATGCAGGTCTCCAGCTGATGGAAAGTTCTGTCCCCAAACAGTGTGATCTGTGTGGGGGGGGGAGGGTCCTGAGCTCCGTGGGGGCGCTGGTGCTTAGCATGTGTTTGATTCCCAGCATCTCCCTGGAGGGCTGTGAGAAATACTTCCCCAGTACCCTGGAGAGCTGCCGGCCAGTGTTGGCAGACCTGGGCTGGATGGACCAGAGGATGACTCAGTCTCTGGGAACTTCTGATGTTCCTATTTTGGGTTTTATTTTTATTTCATTTCTGTTCCGCCCCATTGCCAAAGCTTGCACTGCTTTGAAGAAGCAAGGACACCATGCTAAGAGGAAGACACTTCCTCCCAAGTAAATTTAAGTAGAATTGTGACCTTCTGGAGCAATCCTATGCACGGCCTGAGTAGCCAAAAAACATGGCCTGGTTAGGTGAAAAAGGGGCACCTGCCTTTAAGGGGTACCCATCTGCCACTGGATGGATCATGTAGCAATGCCCATCCTTCAGAGGCTATGCCTCTGAGCATGTGCAGAGTCCCTCTCCCCTCATTCCAAGGGACAGCTTTAAAAAGAGGGAGCGGAAGAGAATACCTAAACCAAAACACTCCAGGTAGTGGTGTACAAAGCAGCTTCTCTTTGCATATGGCGGGTTTGCCTGTTTTTGGAGAGTCCCCAGGCAGTCCGTGGAGCCTGGAGGCCTGACTTTAAGATGGAAGCCAGCTGTGGGCCCAGCCGTGGCCGAGGAGGAGAGACAAGGCAGGAGGAGGAGGGCCATTAAAGCGGGGGGAGCACCTGGCTCTCCTTCGGCCTCCTTGACTTTCTTCACAGTCAGAGCTATAACACTGACTACACAGCCCAGCAAAGTCGCAGCAAACCAGCTCTGGAAAACAAGGGCAGGGGCGCAGAACCGGGGGCCAAATTGCTCCCCCCCCCGTAATCCTTAAGCTGCCATATCCCTTCCCCTGGCTGCACCCGCCTCCCAGGAGCACACAGCGGGAATCGAACCCACGCCCGCTAGCTTCACAGACTGGAGCCTTCCCCACGGCGCGATGCCAGCACCTCTCTCTGTGCCCAGCCAGTCCCCTTGCGCTTTTCTTCCCACCCCTCAACTCTGTGTCCCCACACTCCTCCCCTCTCCCCTTTCTCTTCCTCTCCCCTTCCTGCTGTTCCCGCCTGCTGCACAGGGGATTGGTGACTGCTTTAAGAACCGGGGAAAGAACCTGAAGCTGCAACCTTTTATTATAAGATTATAATTTAATGGGACAGAGAGGCAAGAGCTGCATGGGTGCCACGTCTTTAAGGGACAAATGACACCCACACAGGTGGCTTGGGAGGGGTCTCAAGCATGAAAAGCTGAACAGGTAGGGGTACGTTTCTGCTCTTCCCCCTCCAGGCCAAGAAGGCTGGGTCGGGCAGAGGTTTCTGGAAAGGCAGGTGGAATCCAATTTGCCCTTGCTGAGTAACCGAGACTCTCCGTTATTTGCTCTTATCTGACCCCGGTTTTGGAGGGTGGCCATCCAGCCATCCAGCGCAGAGGAACGGCAGATTCCACTCTGGGTCTGGGCTCGGTGGTGCCACTTTTTAAAGATTAACCTGGGCTCAGGCCTACGGGTTCCGTGTTCTTTTGCATAGACCCTTGTGAGAGAACCAAGCAAGGGAAACCTGCTTTTCCACGCCCAGTGTTTGCTTGCCCGATTTATAGGCTGTCCCCACAGGGCCCTTTCACCAATTTATTGTGTATACTTTTCCATCCTTTCGCAAAGCACGGTTGAGAAAATGAGATGAGTCAGCATAAAGAGTGCAAGGGTACTTAGTCACCTTTCTTTCCCAGATTTCTCTAGACCTGTTCTGCCCACTTAGACAGCTGGCATTGTCAGGAGAAGCAGAAATGGCTGCAATGCAAATTTAGATTGAGAAGCCTGGAGGACTCGGCACTGGAACATCCTGAAGCTGGATTGGAGGCCCAACATGGCGGCCGCCGCTCCTTCTGAGGACCTGGCGATGGTGGTGTTGGGAGCGGACCCCCGAAGGGGCGCCCCCGAGCCGCGTTCAGAGGATTTGGAAACAACCTTGCCGTGCAGCCAGTCTTGCTGCGATGTGACTTGTGAGGCGGTGGTGACGCTCGAGGCGTCGGGGACCGACACAAGGCCTAGTCCCGAGGGGAGCAGAGAAGAGGCCGCTGTGAGCAGCATCACAGTCCACGAGGCCTTCCCCGCAGCTCCCAGCACCGAGGAGGAGGAGGAGGAGGAGGAGGAGGAGGACGAGGACGAGGGCAGCCTCATGCCCGAGCCAGCGGCTCACCCCTTCGTCCCCATCAGCCCCTACTGCATCCAGCGTCCTCCGCCCGGCAGCGAGAAGCAGCCGCAGTGGGAATATGCGGAGATGGCCATGCGCTGCCCGGCAGAGAAAGGCGCCCTCCAGGCGCAGAACCTCCTCTCCCGCGGTTACCTGGCCCGCTTCGAGGATGCTCCCAGCGGGGACGGAGAGCAGGCCAAGGCGTGCGCAGGGAGGGGCCGTCGCTGGTGCCGCTGCAGCTGCAGCTCGGCCAGCCTCAAGGCCCTGGCCTCCATGATCAGCGCCGCCATCATCTTCCCCTGCCTGCTGTACGGCGCATACGTCTTCCTGCCCTTTGATGTGCCCTGGATGCCCACCATGGGCTCCCGCCTGGTGTACACGCTGCGCTGTGGTGTTTTTGCCACCTTTCCCATCGTCATAGGTGGGTAATACGGGCGAGGTGCGACCCCAAAGCACTGGCGATGGTGCCCAGGGCTGGGGGAACCGCAGGCCAAAACATCGGGGGACACACAAGTTGCCCGCCCTTGCGGGAAATGCTTCTCACACACAACGCACACCCACAGATTGAATCTGTGACCACGTCCCCTTGTTTTCTGTAAATACCTTGTTTCCATAGAGGGACAAGCGGCAGAAAGGCAGAGCTCCGCCATTTTTAACTTCTGATGTTTTCAGTGGATTGTCTCTGCAGTCATAAGGACTAGCAACTTGCGAGTGAAGTCCTCTCCAAGATGCCTTGCCCATGGGGGCAAGCTGGGACCTGTTGCCTTAGACATGGTAAAATGAAATGCTCTCTCACCTTGACTCAAGCTGGAGAGAAGAATAGAAGTGGGAAGTTAGGCGGCTGCCTAAACAGGCACGTCCTGGGAAAGCCAGCCTCTTGTGCAACCCCACAGACTGGGCTTGCGCAACTCGCACTCCATGCGGTGACACTTTTCCTGGGTTCTTCAGGCCCTGTTCCAGGTGGGAGGATGGAATTCCTGGGCCTTCAAAGGTGCCCCACCTTGCCCGGCCCTTTTTTAACAAACCAGGCGGGATCCGAGGATTCCTTTTTCCTAGAGGAATCCTCCTTTGATCCACACCCGTTTGTGGCTTCTGAGCAAGCTCTTAAGGACAAGTGCAGGAGTGAGGCTCAGGCTTGCTTCTAGGCCTTAAGACTGTAAAGACAGGCATGGAAAGGGTTAGGTATTGCCTGGCGAAATAGGATGCGATCCTCCGCACACCTGGATAGGGAAAAAGTCCTTCAACTCCCAGCATTCCCCAGTTGGGGCTGACTGGGATATGCTCGGATTTGTAGGTCTGTCTTTCTGCCTAGACATACACACGATCCAACTTGAAGCAAATGCGCAGAACTTAATCCAGAATGTGCAGCATCTCTTGGCCCAACTGTTTGTGGCACGAGGGTCAGCAGCCACCTGGAGATCGGTGGACTCCGACTCCCACCAGTTCCAGCCAGCAAGGCCAGTTGCTGTCATCTGCGGGGGGAGGGGGGCGTGACTGACTGGTCACCCCAGTGAGAACTTTAGCCTCCCTTCAGCACAGGGTTGCCCTGTTCATGGCGTACACAACATATTCGTTCATTCACTGGATTTATGTCCCACCCATTTTCCCCGGAAGGTGGGTTTCCTCCCCCCCACCTCTCCATTTCATCCTTGCAACAACAGTCCTGGGAGGTAGGCTAGGAGTCAGCGGCTGGCCCACGCGGGCTTCATGGGTGAGCCCAGGCCCCCAGGTCCCAGCCCGGCACTCCAGCGTCCCCAGCACAGCGGGCTTCCCCTCGGTGCCTCTGCTGGGCAGCCCCATCCTGATGCCTGGCTGTGCTCTCTCCCCGCTGCAGGGATGGTTGTGTACGGGGTGTCCCGCCTCTGCTTCTCCTCTCTGCAGCCCTTCGGCCAGCTGCGCAGGGAGGTGGAGATCCATCGCCACTACGTCTCCCAGTCGGTCCACCTCTTCATCCTCTACTTTTTCAACATCGCCGTCCTTTCCACTTACCTACCGCAGGAAGCCCTCAAGCTCATCCCGTTGCTGACGGCTCTCTTTGCAATTTCACGGTAAGCGAGAATACCCCCTGCATCTCTCAGGCTTGCTCCTGCATCCTGTAGCTTGGATGATGATGATTTTGTATGATTTTATTATTATTATTATTGAACAATTGTTGTTGTTCGTTCTATACCACCCCAAAGCCAAAGCTGTCTGGGCAGTCTGCACAGTCCATAGCAACAGATGGTAAAAATCCATTTACAATATCAAAACATCAGGAAAAGAAATTAAAGAGTTTAAAATAGTTAAAAGGAGATGGCAAAAACAGACAGTAACAAGGACGAAAGAGTGCCTCTGAAACCCCTTGTGAAGCCCTCAAGCCAAGCGGGTCTTTAAAAGCAAAGTGGCCGAGTGAGTCCCTCTTTAAAAGCCCCGGAAAAGGGGGCTGCCTTAAGCCGAGGAAGAACAGAACCATTCCAGGAGGAGGTGACATGGTTCTTGCGACAATGAGGGCCGGTCAGGACAGGACGCATCTGCTTGGCAGCCTTCCTGAGCCTACGCAGGTGCAAATCTATCGGTTAGGTGGGGTCTCCAAAGCTTGGTGCTTCCATTTGGAGCTTTGAGAGCATCCTGAGGGCGCTCCCACAAAATGGCTGCCCGGGAGTATCGCTCCTTCATCAGATGACTGCTGGTATGTAAGCACAGCCGGCTGCAAAGCTTTCCTTTCCCAGAAGTCCAACAACTCGGATGAAAGTAAAAGTCAGTTCACCCAGGAAACTTGTTCTATGGCAGAGACTGGAACTCCAACACAGAGATGCTGTTTGAACCCCATGGTGGAGACCAGCCCTTCACGTTGCAGAAAGCCAACTTCCGAGATTAAAATAAACTTTATTTTGAAAAAACAGCTCAGGAAGTGGGGCTGGATGAGGCAGCTGTGCTGAAGCACATTGGAGAGCCTCTGTAACCCGCGTGGTGTCACTTTGGGAAGGTGTAAGAAGATTCAACTAAACGGGAATCCACAAATAGAAGCGAGCGGGGCGTTTCCAGACTGCATCGCAACGAGCAACACTCCTTGAATGGTCTTTTATGTTCTTGGTTTGCATCACATGCATGTTCAGCCAGAAAGAAGCCCCTCAACTTTCTCCCGTCCAAACCTGCACCCTAAATGACTCGAGGCAGCCGAATATACGGTTGCCTAGTTCAGGCACCGCGCTTGCGTAGTTTTGTGGCCGCAACAACATTTCAGCCCCTCTCTCCACGGTGGGGTGTTACTGGCTCAGCTTCTCGGCCAGTTCGCCAGCCACAAGCAGCTGGTGTTGCTGGCTTGGCCACGGGGCGAAGGCTTGTGGCTCGGAGCAGCAGACCTGCTCTGCTCTGGGAAGCTTGCGAGCTCAGATCCCAGCAGCTCCACTGAAAGGATTTCTCCCGGAAGGGTTGGGAAGGGTTCCTTCCCTGCATGACAGAGTCCGCGGGTGGTGGTGGGAACACGGTTACTTGGGGGGCAGGAAGTGGGCAGTTCTAGCCCTGCACAGGAATGTAAAACATGGGCTGCACGTTTCCAAAATCAGTGGGGCAGCCCCTGCTTTGCACATCTGAGATCGCAGAGCCAGTCCTGGCTACTGCAGCATCGCCGGGGGAGGCGGCGGAAAGACCCCCTCTCTGAAATCCTGGGGAGCTACGGGCTGTCAGTGTGGCCCAGGGCTGGGCAAGCCTTGCGTACTTGGCAATCGGCGCCTTTCCCCTGGGTGCCCTCATGGGAAGTGAGGCAAAAGATGGGGAACCTGCCCAAAGGACCGAGTGCAAGGGAAGGGGGCGCTGAGCCCAGCAGGTGGAGCTCCTTCAAACAGTGCTTTTCTCCATGACCCTCTCCCAGCTCAGGCATCGCCCTGCCTATTTCTCTGCTCACCCTAGATCACCACCTATACACCTGTGCATGAGCGTGCACCCTCTCACACACGTGTGTGAGCAGTCCACGCATCCATTTCACGTGCCGCGAGCCCACCCCCTCCCCCTGGCTGCAGGCAAAGGGAACCTTGTTCTGTTTCCGTCTCCCTTCTGCCGATTCTCCGGCATCCTCCTGTGCCCACACACAGCCCCTTCAGCTCAGCCATGTAGGGCCACGGCCCTCTGAGCTCCACGTGCCACCGAGACACACGCGTGGGAAGTACAACGGAAGCCCCAGGAGCACTGGCTAATCTCGAAAGAAAGTCCGAAGTGTTGGAGGCGCGCGGCTGCCGTGAACGTCACCTGCCTTCGTCTGCAATGGGCGATGCACCCGAGGCGGCACCGGCCTTCCTCCCTGCTCTCGCCCACAGTGCAGACTCCCTGCTGCCTTAGTTCTGATGGGAAGACGGGTGCGCCTGGCGGCCACGCAAGATTTGCTGGCCCCACGAAAGGTGCCGTTGCAGTCCAGGCCTTCTAATACGGCTACAGAGATCCCCGTCCCTGGCCCTGCATGGCTATTCGAAACGCAGCGACCTCTGCATTCCTTCCTTGAAAACGGGCAGAGAACCTCGTTCAGCCTGTGGGTCCGATTTGGTTTTGGATGCATTCTCGGCAACCACATTCAGGGGGTGGGTCAGGCTGGGGGCCAACAGGTGGGCCTGAACTTGGAATTAGCCCATCGTGAGGCCCTGGGGGTGAGCCGGTGGCCTCCTCGCATGGAGGATCGGGCCACGAAGGTCCAGGAGGCCACCAGCCGGAGGGGCCCCCGGCCTGGCCAGCCCAGAACCGCCCGAGGGCTCGACTGCGGCCCTAGGAGGGCTGGCTTTGGCCCCCGCGTTCCCCGCCCGTTTTAGGGCCAGGGACGGCCCTGCAGGAGCATCGCCGCCTCACCTGCCTTCTCCCTCCCCTGCAGGCTCCTCTACTGGCTGGCCTACGCCATGGGCCGCTCGTTCCGGGGCTTCGGCTTCGGCTTGACCTTCCTGCCGATCGTCACCATGCTGCTCTTCAACCTCTACAGCATGTTCCTGCTGGATGCGGAGAGCATGTTTGCCACCGCGGGCAGCGGGGAGGCCCCCGCGGAGAAGGAGCAGCGGGCGGCGCCCTTCAAGCCGCGATACTGGGGCTGAAGGGGCAGGCGGGCTGCAGCGTTGCCCCCCCCCTTCCGGAGGAGCCAGACCCGAGGGGAGGCTCCAGAAGGACTCCCGGATTTCCTCACTTTGCGCCTTCTTCTGGGGAGCCCTGGAGCCCGGCCCGTGCGAAGCCAGGGCACCCCGACCCCTGGCCGGCCGGAGAACGCTTGCCTGCCTGACGCAACGGAGCACAGAGTGGGCCCCGCAGGCCTCAGCCGCCGGCTGCAAAGCTCGGCTTTGTGGCATGGGGTGGGCCAAGAGGCCGTTGCTCGTCAGAGCCCTGGGGCGAGGCGTCCTCAAAGGACCCACCCCTCCATGCGGCCCCCCCGCAACACCTCCAGCGCTCCTCTTCCTCCTCGGGGCTGCCGTTTGCTTGTTTGGCTGGCAGGCAGAGCCGCCTTTGTCGCCAGCACCACCGCCCTGAGCGGGGCGTATGGGCCGACACGGGTGGCCGCTGGCACAGGCAGGACGCGGGGACCAGGTGCTGGAGTGAGACCGCCCCGCAGCTTCGCGGGGCTAGAGGTGGGTGGCGTGGGCAGCAGGCCGTCCGACATGGTGCAGGCGAGAGAGGGAGCGCGGATCAGGAGCCGTCCGGGGAAGCTGTGGCGGAAGGGCGGCCCGGACGAGAGCGGGCTGGAGCAGGGCAGGAATGACGCTCCCGTGGTGATGCAGGGACCGGCGTGGCCGTGCCGGGGAGCCTTCTGCGCTGGTCGTTGCTCCTCAGGTGCTCCTCGCAAGAGCCTCCAAGGGCGCTCCCGGCCTGCGGGCACTCGCAGGGTCACTTGGGCCCTGATCCTGACACGGGAACAAGCAGGGCGCAATGGGGCAGAGGAGAAGCGGGCCCAGGGGCTTTTGTCCGTGGGCCCCTGCTCGGCGTGGACCTCAGCAGGGCCCCGCCACGCCACGTGCCCGTCCGGAGGGCCCGAGCGGAGCAGCTGCGGCAGTCCAGCTAACAGTGTGGGGACGGTTCGTGTGAACGCTGCCTCTACTTGGGAGTAGGGAGAAGCCACGTGCAAGTCCCAGTGATTTCTGCCCAAGGCACAAAGACACAATCTCCTACGAATGGCAGCAGCGGCCTGCTGCGGTAAATTCTGCTTTTGTTTTCTGGCGGCACAGCTGAATTGACAATAAAGCACCCAATCCGACGCGCGGGCGGAAGATGTATAAAAAGGGGAGTGTTCTTTTCTGCCTTTTGATCCACAAGCGAGGTTAGGAACTGGGCGCCCCCATTGACGGGCAGTCCTCGGAGGGCAACCCAGGCGCAAGGCGGGTGCGGCAGGCGGCCTTCCTGGCAAAGGACGGACACCTTGGCACATCCATGCACGGGTCACCCTAAGGGAGCGATCCTCCACGGGTGCCAACGGATGCGAGACCTACAATTTCAGGATGTCCTGGCCAGCCAGCGGCCGATGGAGCGTCTGAAAGGGCCGAGAACCCATTACGTTCCCGTAATCCTAGCTGCAGCGTCGCCGCTTAGCGCCACGACTGTTGATGCCACGTGGCCGGGGGTGGGGGCGGAGGCCGAGAGAGCAGGCCCCCGGCCCCTGAGGGCTTGCTGGCCGCTGCACACATGCAAGATCCCAGCCGGGACGTGAGCGCTCGCACAAGTCGCACTGCTGCCAAAGCGGCCGGCTCCTCCCACGTTCTCTTGCCCCGTTCGTTTGCCCCCTCACAAACTGACCGTTTTGTCTTCGAAAGGCCTGTGACCCAGATGCTCTCCCCACAGCCTTCTGGCCAGCCGCCTGACTTTCGGCCAGCTGCAGGCCTGGCGGGGACCAGTTATGCGCCAGATGCCGGCCGCTTGCGCTTCGCACACTCCCCGCCTTAACGAAGCATTTGGAGAGCAATGCACTGAAGCCGGGAAACCATCAAAACACGGGGTGAGTGGGGCTTGGAGGAAAGGGGCACAGCTCTTGAAGGAACCATGGGGCCAAATTCGGGACCCCCCCCCCCCGTGTCCTACAGTGTAGTCCTAGCAGGAAAAAAAAGACCAAATAGGATGTGGTCAGGTTGAATTTAGGGCCACTTTTATCCAACCCGTGATTCTTAAGTTACATGAGAAAGGTTATATATGCCGGGGGAAGTTTTGCATTGCTTAACTGCATCATCCCCAGCTTGAAAGCCAGGAAGCTTCAGGTCTAGCTTCCCATGCATACATACACCCAGCCCCACTCCAGAAAATTGCACTTAAATTCATACCAAACCAGAGGAACAAAAATCCAGGCTGTATGAGAGTCTGATTTTACTCACAACCATGTCGCTCGTGTGCTAATCAAGGATGCCAGAGGGAAAGCGTATTTTGACCGTATGAGCCCCAGCTGGCGATTCCGCTCGTGCATTGCAGCTTCTCTGTTCCATGGCCGAGCGGGAGGCTAGAGAGACGGAGCTCGATGCTGCATCGATGCACAGAGTGCGCGCCCCAAATGCTGGGACTAGTTGTGGGGCGAGACATGCAGACACAGTGGAGAACGCTGGGGGCAGGAGGAGGTTTTGCCTTGCAGTGTGCAAAAGCGGGCAGGATCCGGCCTGGGTTATTCATGCCCTCTTGCTGGACTGGGGGACGGCTCGGAAACGCCACTCGTGCAAAACTCAGCCATAATGCAGCTGCACCCATTTTGTTGAATCTGTTCTGTATTTTGTCCTGTTGGGCATCCTTCCTTCTAGCACTGTGTCCTGGGAGAGCAGTGCCCTCAGCGAAGGGGCAAAGGTATGACCTTCACAGCTTCCAAAGCTGCCTTCACATCTTCCTCTTCCCCGTTAAGTTGCTCCCCTCATGTATTAGAAGGTTCGCCACTGCTTTGGCCCTCTTCTTAGAGAGAAGTGGTCTCTGCTTTTCAGTCATTCCACTTGCGCTTCCCACATTCAGAACGTATTTTTGAAGGAACAGGAGAGCCAGTGGGATATCATGGTTAGAACTGAGACCGGCTCCAGTCTTCACACAGCCACGGACTCCTCTGGCTGACCTTGGGCCAGTCAGACTCTCAACCTAGGCTACCTTGCAAGGTTGGTGGGAGAAGAAACACGAAAAGAATGGCGCATGTCATATTCTTTGCAAGAGGAAAAAGCTGGTGTAGAAATGCAACAAATATATACACTATTGTGTCTCTGTTACCCAAGAGGCAAAAGAACAACCTGCAAATATCTGTCAATCAGTGCATTAAAGGAAGCGGTACCAGGAGGGATTGTGAACACACGTGTGTTAGGATCCGACCCCTCCATAAACCGAGCCTTGGGAACAAAACTGAGTCCAGCAACCACATAAAACTCTGCTGAGAAAAGAGGTATTCTTTAATTGGTTTGGGAAAGACTAATTGGGGTGGAGAATCCCCAGAAGCCCTCAACAGAAAACCACCACAAATAAATATATCCCTTTGAACTACATTTTGACACTGCGCATCCCAGGAGGAAAGCCACGGCTTAGAAGGCAGGAGGCCTCCCTCCCTGCCTCCGGAGCGAGAACTTTGCAGCCGGTTCTTGTTTCTGGAACAGCCCTTGGGAGGCTTGGCTGAGGGCTCCAAAACCCGCCCTAAGGAGCCTGGTCCAGCCACCCGACATTGAGTGAGAACCAAGATGGCGGCGACAGCAGGTGGGTCTTTGGAAGAGCCCATGAAGCTCGCTGGGCTTGGCTCCCGTCCACACACCTGTGTCCCGGCTCCCGTGTGCTGTCGCCGTCGGGTGGCCTTCCCCAGACCCAGGTCTGCTGAACAGGCACTCCCAGCATTCCTCAGCCAGGTATGCCTAAGTTAAAGGTGATGAAAAATGCCCATGCTTGTGGAACCAAGAGGAATTTGGTGGGATGGTCTGGAACAGTCTGGCTTGTGCCGGCCAGGGCTTGCTGCCTCCTCCGGCGGTCCAACTCTGCCCGGCGCTGATCCCTGAGCCACCAGCAGTTCCCTGAGCATCAGGAGAGCAAGCCATGGAACGGGGAAGACAAAAATAACCAGTGCACTGAGGCACATGGGAAGCAGCTAACTCTTGCAGCCCATGAACTTGGGGGTGGTCCAGAGTAAAGCGGCCCCCAAGGCCTCTCCAGGCTGCCCATCCATCTCAGAAGAAAACGTGCTTTGTTTTGTCTTCGACAGTGCAATTGTGCCTTGCTCTGTGGGAAACAGGCTGTAAACAACGTAACTAGGGGCTCACCCCTTTTCAGAAGCTGTCCCCCGTCTGTCCTCCCGCTGCTTTGGTGTCCCTGTACCAACATGGGGAGAAAGCCCGGCGATGAGCCTTCCTGGAAGATTCGCGGCACGAGGACTGTGCTCCAGCATCCCCATCCCTGAAGAGCCAATAGCAGGGGAGAGAAGGCCCGGGAGGTGAGGCTTTCAGAGCAGAAACAAATTAATCAGCACCAGAATTACTTTTCATTGGCAGGTGGGAAGGTCTGGGCAACAGTGAAAGTGCAATTCAAACTCCCGAATCTTTGACTGGGGAGGGAAGGCTGTGAGAACGGCAGTGGCCCATCTGCTGTCCAAGCAGATCCCCACAGGCCAGCAGCAGCCTAGCCACGTGAGAAGGGCTGGGAAGCCAGGCCCCAGTGCTGCCGGGAGGAGAGACCAGGTTGTGCGGCAGGACAAGACGTTCAAGGTGAAGGAAGACAACGCCAAGTTCTCCTCCAGCCTAGCAAATCGCAAAAAGCCAGAATTCTGCTAAGACGGCAAACTTGGGAAATGCGAGTGCCCAGTCTACGGTGCCGGACTGTGTCACGTGCCCCTCGGGCTGGGTGATGGCTCGTTGCGAGCGCTGCCTCGGGGGAAAGAGGTGCCGTTTTGAGGACGTGCTGCCCCTCGACAGGAAGAGGCACGTCAGGACAAGGAGGTCTCCCTGCAGCTCCGCAGAATCTGTTAAGGACAGTGGGACACGTTCAAGCAACCAGAGGGTTCCCATCGGGGCCCCAAGTTCAGGATAAATTAAAGTGCCTTGCAGGAACCCTAAGCGACGTCCCCCGAGACAGCCGCGGAAAGAGCCAGGGGGCTCAGCAGTCTCAGTTGATGGGCTCATACTCGGAATGCCGCTTATTCCCCACGGCGAGCACAGCGAGGCTCCCCACAACCAGGAGCACCACGGGGGCCCCCAGCGCCACAGCAAGGATCGCGATCACGAGTGGGGAGAAGGAGTCCATGGGGGGTTCGCCGAAGCCAATCAGCGCGGACCTGGAAGGGAGAAGGGGCAGAGGAGGAAGGGGAAGAGGAGGAGGAGGTCAGCCCTCGGCTCGATTCTGCCCCCGACGCCCAGCGCTGCGATTTGGCCTGGGGACCTCCAGGACTGACTGCTGGCTTATCCCTTAAGAAGGAGGCCCGTCAGCACCTTTGCAACAGGACGGGGCCTTTACTTGGGTGAGGAGGTTGGAAGGAAACCCCAAGTCCCTCCCGCGCCCCCATTCTAATCATGCAAACCTGAACCGTGGCTGGGATCCGCCCCCCAGGCCCCTTGAGGGAAGGGACCAGTAAGGCCCGAGCCCCCCCACCCCCGCTTCCACGTGGGGCCACCTGGCTGGCGGCAGGCCCCCGCCTTTCCCGCTTGGCAAAGGGGACCCAGGCTGCTCGCTCGAGAGGCCCCTTTGCAAGCCGAGCCGGCGATCAGGTTCAGGGGCGCCAGGGAAAGATGGCTGCTGCCTGTGTGAATTGGCTAAGCCCCGCGTGCTGAGGGGGTGGGCAGTCTGAAGTTCATGGTTCCCCCTGGACAGTCCCCCTCCCACATTTTCCTTGCAAGGCAGGAGGTGGGAATCATAGCATAGTAGAGCTGGGAGGGGCCATGAAGGTCATCGGGTCCTGCTCCCTGAAGTCTAAGGCAAGCTGTCGAAATTCTGCGGTGGGGGGGAGGCTCACTGGAAAACAAGCCACGCTCATTCTTCACACACTGCGGGGGTGTCCCGCTGTTTGGCCATGGCAGAGCGACGGCGAGGTCTGCTGGGCGACCCCCCGACCGTGACGGAACTATTCCATGCGAAAGGAGCAGCGACCTCTCCTTAAAGCCCTCCAGGGGGCTATTTGCCACCCGAGTCCCACACAGACGGCTGACCCTTGTGCCAAAAGGCCCACGGGACCCGCCTGCGTTGCAGCCACGGCCTCTGGCTCGTCACACACCGCAGCCCAAGACCCCTTGCTAGCTCGCGTGCCCCTTTGCACCCCCTCCCCAAACACGAGCACGAAGCAGCCTTCCTTCCTTGCCCCTCCCCCTAATCCTGTGGACTTCTTCCGGCTCCAGAGAACAGGTGGCCCACCTGGGCACGGTTTCCGACACCCGAGAGAAAAGCCGAAACCGGACCTGCTCTCGCCACTCCAGGCAGGCGGCCAGCAGCGCAGGGAGCACATGTTCCCCCAGCATCCGCGAGGTCACAGCGGCGCAGCCACCAGGAGAGGCTAGGGGGCAGCCAAGGGGCATGTTTGCCCCCCACCTGCTTCTGAAAGAGACCGGCCTTCCAGACACCTTCCTCACCAGCTCAGGTAGCCCTTTTCTTGGTAAGCCTCGTCGTCCTCGCTGCCGAAGGAGATGTTGACGGCGGCCACGGCGTGGTCTCTCTCCAGCTCCTGCCCGAAGTAGGCGAGGGCAATGCTGGGCCGGGGCACCGTGCGGTTTGCTGTCCGCAGAGGGTAGTACCGGCACTGGACGGTGTCTATCCGCTCGGCGTGCCGGGAGCTGTATGCCGCCGTCTTCCACTGGAGGAAGCTCAGCCCGACGTCCGTGTCGTGCGGCTCAGAAACCAGCTGCGCCATCTGTGTGTGTGTGGGGGGGGGCAGCTGTGAGATGGGCACGGGGGGCTGCAGCAGGACACGGTTGCGGCAAGGGGCCCACCACCGGCCTGCTGCGGGCCAAACACCCTGGCTGCCCACGTGCCGCCCCAAGGCTGGGTGGGGGAGGGGGCCAGGGGAGGGGAGCCCTTGTCATCTCCGCCCCGGGGGTCACTGCCGCTCTGAGGGGGACAGGAGGTCGCGCACGGGAATCCCCCCCAGCCTCCCGCCCCAGACCAGCCGCAGAGGAAGCAGCCCCGTGGCCAGCAGCTGAACGGGGCTTCCGCCTTCCGCACCAGTCCGGCCCTGGGTGCCAGGGGGCGGGCGGGCAGGCGGGGGCGCCCCTCCCAAATGAGCACCAAGCAGCATCCGGCTGGGGCCCCGTGGGACAGCAGACGGGGGGCTTGCGCCTGCCCCAGCGCAGTTCCTCCTGCGCTCCGACTGAGGCCGCTCGGGACGCCCGGCCCGGGGTCTCAGCTGCCGCTTGCTAGAATAGGCCCTCGTTGGCCTGGCGAGCCGAGCCGAGCCGGGCACACAAACCCCCGCGGAGCAAAGCCAGGCCCCACGGCTCTCCGCCCGGGTGTGCGCGCTCTCGCCACGGGAAAGTGGCTCGGCTGGGACGCGACGGCGGCTTCCTCCAACACGGTGTCCTCCCGGCCCTCATTCCCAGCCAGCAGAGCCACGGGGCAGGGGTGATGGGAGCTGTAGTTGGACGGCACCTGGAGAACCGCAGTCTCTCCTGCTTGTAACAGCAGCCTTGATTCCCCCACATATGGGAACAGCCAGGTGTGCTTCCTTTGCTCCGTTTCTGCTTTTCCAAGGTGGGCATCCTGAGCGACAGGTCACACAAGGCGGCCTTCGGAGCAGGCTAGGGAAGCAAAGGTCCTCCGGATGTCGTTCAACCACAGTTCCCATCATCCCTGGCCATGCTGCCTGGGACGGCTCTGGAGGGCACAGGCTGGGGAAGGCCAGTCCAAGCCCGGAATGGACAACCCTGGGGACACCGGCCGAGCCCGGAGAGCTACCTCAAAGATGGTTGGGCTATACTCATCGTCGATGGAGCTCACGGCGCGCAGCTGCCTCCGCCAGCCTCGCTCTTCCACCGTGACCACCTCCAGCGCAAAGCGCGAGTGGTTGCCCCGGGGCGAGACCCCGCTCATGACGAACTCGACCTTGGAGCTGTTGGCCGTGTGCAGCAGGCGCGGGAGGGACGCATCACGGCCAGACTCCTTGTACGCCGTCACCTGGAGAACAACGGGGCAGGTTAGGGGGTCGGGCCAGCCTCGGGCTGCGCCGGGCGCCGAAAGACCCGCATGACCATGCCCCGGCCCCGGCCCAAAGCCCCGGAAATCCTGCTTCTGAACAGGTCGGAGGGAGTGCCACCCACAGGCCTTGGCATCCCGAGACGCCTTGCCTGGCGGGCAGCCGGCACCCTTCCTCTCCTGGTCGGTATGTCATTTTGCATAGACTTTTTTAAAAAATAAGCAGGCCTTTATTTTCTAAACTGCCTGCTGGCAAAGAGCAGCTTCCAGGGCCCTCCTGATTTCAAAGAATGCCTCGAGAGAGGACACGGGGGTGAGGCGATGGACGGCAGGATCAACACCCGCTCCTCTCCTCAGACAGGCCTGGAAATGGCTTGGCACTGCTGAACTCCTCTCCCCTTGCAGTCAGTGCAGGAAGGAACCAAGGAAAGGGACAACACATCACAGAAGCACAAACACAACACCAGCCACACTGAGCCAGGAGGGTCCTGGGGGACCAGTTGCTCTACTACAAAACTGCCCCTCCTCAAATCCCAGGATCACCGTACCCAACATTTTAACAGCAAATGACCAAGGGACACTCTGTGATTCACAAACGGGGCATGGACCCCCAAGCAGTGCCAGACCGTTCCTGGCTGCCTCTCTCCAAGACTCACAGGAGTGGCTTGTACTCTGTAAAAGCCGGTCCAGAATTCAGAATAAGCCGAGTTCAAGAGAAGTTCTGGGCATGGCCAATGTGTGCCATGCAAACTTTACACTGGCCTGTCCGATCGATCCCGGGAAGAGGGCAGGTGCCACAGCCCTGCCTGCAGGGAACGTGTGGCCCGGCTCAAGCTCCCGCTGGCTGCAGCTATTTCAATAAACGTGCTCTTTGTACAAGCCACACTGCCTCTTTCGCCCTCGTTCACCTGAAAGGAAATGCTTCCGTTCCAGAAGGCTGTTCCAGGATCGGAGCTGACTCCCTGAAAGGTAGCGGTCAGGGTGGACTTGTTCAGCCGGCCATCCAGGCTGTCCCAGGTGAACCTGGCCAAATCGTAGGTCGGGTAAAAGTCGCCAGCGTCCACCTTGGAGAGGTCTGATGTCTTGGTGCCGTTGTACTCGAATACCTGCAGGCGGCGACACGAAGAAACGATGGCATCAGGAATCTTGGCACGGATCCTGCTCTTGCTTCATCTAGCTGTCCATTGCCAAGACAAGATATGCCGAATCAGACCTGAGGCCTGCCTTGCCGCCCTTCCTGTTCATACAGCCGACATCTTAGCTTCCTGGAGGAAGCTCACAAACACGTCCTAAGTGCACCAGCACCCATGTTCCCCAGGAAGTGGAGGTCTGAGGAGGGTCTGACCTGCGTCTCCCACCCGTCAAACAGCTTAATGGGATGGCCCTTCTGGGATCCAGCATGGAGGGAGCAAACCTGCTTGCACACCTTCTCCACACTGTGAATACTGACGTACTCCATCACGGCTCCACTTACTTCCGTCTTTCAAGGAGCTCCAACTATTGTGATCTTTCCTCACGGGGAGCCCGTCATCCAGGGGGCTGCCTCCGTCAAGAGGGACCACAACAGGGGAATTTCCAGCACAACCCCTGCCCCTTCTGTCCGTACAACTACTCTGCAAGGGAGAGTCGGCGCGGAAGGTGGAGTTGCTGGCCAAGGCTCTCCCGGCCAGGCAGGGGTGGGGGGGCTTTCTGACCTGCACTGAGGCTCCGTCTCAGGACTGCATCCGTCCCACTAGCCTCCCCGCTCCCAGCTGGACATTTCACCCCATCTTTATTTATTTCCATCATGTACAGCTTCCCGTTATAAGCTAAGAAAGTGAGATGGGGGCAGAAAACTTCCCGGGGCCTAGTTTTCCCATGACGTTTCCATTGCTTAGGTTTCTTAGTCGCAAGCAATCGCTACGAAAGGCAAGTCCTGTATTAGCTGAGCTTGGCAATTTTGAAGTCACCATTCGTGTTTTTCAGGTCATTCAGTGCTACAATATAAAATCCTAACAGCATTAAGCAAGCTTGAATGGTTTTCCTTAAAGGCTTCAGGTAAAATACTCATCATGCTCGGAGTTAAAAATTAATTCAGGAGACAACAAACTGTTTGAACTAGATCTCTTTTGCGGCCACTCAGAGGTTTTGGCCTACAACTCCCACAATCCTTCACCAGTCACTACGCCAAGCCGAGCTGATGGGAGTTGCAAGTCAAAACATCTGGAACTCCTGAAATTGCCCATTCCGGCTGTAGAGGATCATCAGAAAATGTGCCCATGGAAGTTGCGGCAATTTGCATGGGAATGTTTTCCAGAAGATGTCTGCATGCAAAGTTTTTGAGGAAACCTGCATTGCGACTTGGGAACAGACCTTGGGAAAGATGACAGCTGTGGAATACAAGATGCTGGTCGCCGGCTCGACCCGGATTGCTCCGGAGGGAGAGGGAGAGAGGAGTGCAGTCCAGTTGACGTGGAGGGCGCTGTTGGTGCTCCCAGTGTACACCAGCAGGACTGTGGGCGCGCCAATGGTGCTCCAGATGTAATGAATCGTGTCCTCAAGACCCACAGCCCGGACATGCAGGAGATTGCCGGCAGAACTGTTCCAGCCGGGATTGTATTCCAGATACACCTAGGAAAGCACATTCACCCAGCGGTCAATCCAGTGACAAGGCTGGATTCAAACATGGGCTAATGTTTAATTCCGGTTCTGGTAATGCAGGACCGGGGCGTAATCGGGGTTATATTCCCAGCAAAAATCTATCTCAAGCCAGAAATTCCCACCTAGGAAAATCAAGTCCGGGCAGCTTAAGTGGCCCAAGTTGATTTAGAATGTGCTGCAAGGTAAAATGCCCATTCACTCTTGCCTCGCCTATTGTCAGAATGCAGACTGGAAGCTCCTTGGGGCAAAGACTGGCTTTTCTGCTCCTATGACTCTACAGAGGAGCATATCGACACCAAGGGTCCATGATGTAGTCAGGCCAGTGGGCACACGGCAGATTCTGACCATGGGAGAAGGTTGTGGGAACTTGCACAAAATGGCTGCCACGAAGCGGGGCTTATTTAATCACAAAATGGCTGCTAAGGTGTGCACAGCCAACCACAAAGCCTGTTTCCTAGAAGGTGAGGTGCACCTTCCTAGAAGGGGCAGGCGAAGTGAAAGGAGGGGGTCCTGCCCCAGCTGCTCTGCCAGACCCACAAAGTTGCATTCAAGGGTTGCATGAGGCGGAGAAAGCGAACCATTTGTGCCCCATCTTTTCAGGGAGAAAGAAATGATATCCAGAACAGCTCATTTACTTCCTGCTCCAAACAAGAGAACTGAAACAGGATGGGGCTGAAAAACAAGGAACAACTCTGCCGGCCAGATCACTAAAGCGGAACTTGGCTATAACAGACAACTTTTTTAAGACTCTCTGAATTGGGTTCTTGAACTCCAAAGGCTCAGGAAGAGCTAAGGCGAGATGCAACTACTAACTTTAATTACTCCAAAGCTTACAAGGAAGGGATGGATTTGAGGTCCAGCATTGTTGTTGTTGTTGTTGTTGTTGTTATTATTATTATATTTCTATGCCACCCCTTGCCGAAGCCTCGGGACGGCTTACAACACCTTGATCTCATCCTGGGGAAGGATGACAGAGGCAAATAGAAACGGGGGGGGGGGGAATAAAAGCTCTGCGAAGGCAACCGACTCCTGGGTAAGCCTGATCCTTCTCGGGGGCAAATTCACACGCCCAGGCATCACACATCCCAAATCTGGGCCCGATGTTAAACTGAGGCCCACCAGTCTCCTTTCTACAATAGGTATGCCATTCTGGGCCACTCTTCTCTTGGGGGAACTTGGGGTAAAGGTGACCCCACGTTTATCCTCTCAACCACCTTGGGAGGTAGGCTAGACTGCAAGAGCGAGGGCTGGTGCGGCTTGGCTGCATCTAGCATCAGGCTAGGGCTGGAGACCTAGGTTCGGATCTCCCACCCAGCCACAGAACTGAATGGGGGACGGCAGGGGAGGCTGTCCACCTGGCCTCCCTCACAGGGTTGTTGGGAGGATGCCACGGAGAGGAAGCTGTACCAGCCTAGACCGCGCAGAGGAAGGAGCGCTACATTCCCAGCCACGAGACTGCGGTCCTCAAAAGGCGCCCCGGGAGCTCCGACCTGCCGCCGGCTCCCTCCTCACCGAGGGCGACTCCAGGGGAGCCTGAAGCCTTCCAGGCGGCTCTTGGTGCTGCCCCGCGCCGAGGCAAGCGCCTCCGCCCGGACGCGAACACGGACCGGCCCGGTCACAAGCCGCCACGAGCAAGGCGCCTCGCGCGAGCCGCAGGTGCGAGCCAGGTAGCCGGCCTGGAGGTGGGACAGGCCTCCGCCAACAGCCCGCACTGCACCCCGGAGGGGAGGGGAGGGGAGGGGAGGGGGCGCGCCCCGCTGCCCCGCCCCGCCCCAGGTTCCCGGAAGAACAAGTCCCCGCGCGGCCAGGTCGTGCCGTGCCGTGCAGCGCGGCGGAGGGGCCGCGGGCGCCAGCCGGGCCGGGAGCGCCTTGCAGCGCGGGGCCCGAGGGCGACTTGAGGGCGGCGGGGGGGGGTCGCGCAGGGGGCGGGGCCTGAAGCAGAAGGGGCGGGGCAGCGGAGCCGGTCGGGGGCGAAAACAAGCCCGCCTCTGCGCTCGGCGCTTCCCGTCACGAGCCGCCGCGCAGCGGAGGCGCCGTCGCAGCCGCGCAGAGGGGCTGCGCGACTCCCAGGAAGCCGCCCCACGAGCGGGCGCCACGCGCCGGCAGCCCCGGCAGCCAGGCCTGCCCCTGGGGGCAAGAGTGCCCCGGCGCCAGTGCAGAGGGCAGCTCTGCGCCCACCGCGCCCCGGAGGGCCCTTCCGAGCAAGCGCGCCGCCGCCGCCGCCCGCCTACCTGCCGCTGGTCGCGCCCCGCGCCGCCGCCGCCGCCCGCCAGCCAGAGCAGCGCCGGGAGCAGCGCCGGGAGCAGCGCGCGCCCCGCAACCTGCATCGCGCCCGCCTCGGCACGTGAGCGCGCCTGGCCGCCCCCGCCCGGGCCGGGCTCCTAAAGGGGCGGGCCCTCCGGCAAGCCCCGCCTCCGCGAGCGTGCGCGCGCGCGCGCACGGCGCCGCTGCCGCCGCCTGCTCCGGCCGCCTGGCGCGGGAGCAGCGGCTGCAGAACCAGCCCCAGCCCCGAGCGGCTCCGCTGCCTCAACCCGTCCGGGCTGCCTCGTGGCTGCAGGCGGACGGCGGAGCCTGCTTCCCGCCCAGCCTTATTTGCTCCTCGCGGGGGGTGCGGGGTATTCTCAGTTTTAATGGCTTTTTGAAACACACACACAATCCAGAACCACGTTAAAACGACACTTTAGGATCTAAAGTACAGTTCCTGCAAAAGGTGCTTTGCCAACGTCAGAAGTGACCGTTTCCCAGAGGAGGCGCCACAGGGCTTCCCACCACCCATCCTCTGGTATGCTGCGGACACTTCCTTTTGTGGTCGGGCCACAAGCCCGAGCTTGTGAGGTGTGCTGCGTCTGTGCAGGAAACGGCACCTGTAGCTCCCTGTGTGGTCCATGCCAGATGGAAAGCTGCGCACTGCCAGCGGCCGTAAATTCATAGATGCCTGTACAGCCGCCGTGTCGCGTCAGGGCTTTTGTTACTGCATTTGATCGTGCATTTTTGGAGAAGGCTTAATGATGGCTGGATGCACCAGTATTTGTTGCCTTTGTATTGCCGTGTTTTTACTTTCGGGTTCCATTGGTGAAAGAAAAGCAGGAAAAAATGTAAATAAAAATATGGCATGAACAGGCCAAAAGCGCACTCTGCAGCAAGGAGGGGGCTGCTGAAACCACCTCAGGAGTCGGATCTGAGGCAACACCAGGGAACTGGGGGAGGGGAAAGTCACCTGCAAAGAACTGGATGTGAAGTGATGTTTTTATTAACAAAGCCACAAAGAAGCTACAGTATACACTTAAATAAAGCGTCAGTGTCTCCTAAACAGAACGGGGAGCTAACGCATTATCGGCCCTTCTTTGCTGACTTTGAAAGAATCAGTATTTGGACTCTGACCACACCTGAACCCAGGGTGAGGAAAAGCAGCAATCAACATTTCATTCCGGTCGTTTCCATCTCCAAGGCGCACCATTTCCCCAGCCGTACAGAGTTAATCCTGGGCTGCCTCCAGGGCTCCACCCTGCTTGCTCTGCTCATCGCCTTTCTTCTTATGACCTGAAACAATGTCGTCAATACGCAGGAGGAGGATGGCGGTCTGGAGTGGAGAAAAGGGTTTTGGTTAGCAACGGATGATTAAAGTTGGAGAGGCCAAATCCCAATCCAATACTCCTGATTTACTAGTCATTGCAAGCTGCTGCCAACTCGCCTTCATGCTCTTGATCTAGAACTATTCTCTGTTATGGTGTTGGCATCAAAGAGCTCATCCAAATTAGCATTCTATCTGATTGGCTAGTTCCATCCAGTGTGATCCTAGATTTCCTCTTTGATGCATCCGATACTAGTGTATATTTGCATTTTTGCTGTAGGTGGATTGTTCCACTTCACCAGAACTGTGACTACAACTTAGGGCCTATACTGCAGTGGACAGAAAAGAGGTGGCAAGAACACAACTGAAGTACAAGGCAGACTTTGGGGGTATAAATGGGTCTGTTCAGCCAGATGCTGATTTTATTGTGTCCTTGTTGTGTTTTTAAATCTGTATTAATGCATTTACTATTGTTTTAAGCAAGTTTTATGAATGATTGTAAGTTGCTCTGCATTTCTTTTCTTGGTAGAAAGTCAAGGTACAAATCAAAATCAGTAAGAGAAAGGGAGGCTTCGGCGAATGGGGCAGCATAGAAGCTTACTAGATAGATAGATAGATAGATAGATAGATAGATAGATAGATAGATAGAAACCAAGAAAGACACAAACTAGCACACCTCTTCAGCCTCACTATCAAACTCAGCTCAAAATATATACAGCCTTCCAAACACACACAGACTTGGAAAACGGAGCTCTGAAGCGGCGGAGCAGCCTCTAAGAGTTTTTTCAGCACCATTCCATGAATGTGATTCATGGTAGCTGAACACAGGGAGAAGGAAGCATCTTCCCCAAAGGCAGAAAAGATGTTCCGAATAATGGAAATGTTGCTTCTGATTGACCAGGGGCAGTTACCCATCCCTTCCCGCTCACAAGCCCTTCAGCACTGGGTCCCAAGGTGGGCTTCCAGTTTCTCCCTTACCTCTACAGCCGTCTTGTAGGTCTGCAACTTGACAGACAATGGCTCCCATATACCCAGCTCCTTCATGTCTGCCAAGGCACCAGTCTCCCCGTTTACTCCCCAGGTCTGACTGCCTTCCTGGGTATGTTTTGCCTGCAAGGAACCATTGCAAAAAGCGTCACAACATCACAAAGTCTGCTGCTGCCCAACCCTACAAATCCAGCTGCCTCCTCACTCTGACAAGCAGGCGATACCAGAGGCTATTCCTGAAGGGTCCCACACGCCTGTCTTCAAGGCACTCCGAGTTTTCCTGGCAGGGCTGGAGAAGCGACTCGGGACTTCCGGGGACCAGGCCCACTCCCTTGGCCACCCCCCCTTGCGCTGCCCAAGCAGGGGCCGCTTAACGCACAGGATCTTGTACAACGCTTGTGCGAGGCCATCTGCAAACTGCAGGAGCAGAGAAACGGCCCCCGAGGCTCAACATGGAGGCCACCTTCTCGGCACGCGTGTGCGCCAGGCCCAGCCACCGCGGCCCTTACTCTTACCCGCAGCGAAGTGAGTGCGCGGATGGTGCTGGCACCGCAGTTCTGGATGAGTGTCCTGGGAATGACTTCGAGAGCCTGGGCGACGGCACGGTAGGGCCACTGCTCCACCCCAGTCATGACTTTTGACCTTTCCGTTAAAGCATGTGCCACGGCCATCTCAGAAGCGCCGCCTCCGGGCACCAGCTGAGGGTCAATCAGGACGTTGCGGCAGACCTGCATGGCATCCTGGAGGTTGCGCTCCACCTCCTGCGGACGGGGAGAGCGCAAAGGTTCCACACATCAAGGCAAGCACTTCAGAGGAAGGCGCCCGACAGCTGTGGGCGCAACTGAATAAGGAGACCACGAAGGCTCCCGAGAAGCAGCCACGGGGCCACACACCTGCTAAGGAGGTGGCCTGGCCGCCTTCCAAGCCAAGTCCATGGGAGGAGCCAATGCGGGGGCACCTCTGCGTCGGGGACAACGGAACCCCCCCACACACACATAATGATGCACCAGCGATGGCCAAAGCACACCCAAAAGCAGGCTTGACTGGAAGCAGCTTGTTCTTACAGTAGTAACAAACACAAAACAATACTCCACTTTCCAAGTATTACAAAAACAACAAGGCTGAGCTCAGCAGCCTCCCTCACGGCAAGCCTTTAGGAAACCCCTGAAGACTTGCCCATTTTCTCTGGCCTTTCCTGCAATGTGCTTTATGTATCTATTCTCAGGTTTTTCAGCAACTGCATTTTAGTTTTTAGGGCTCTCCGAGATAGACAGTGGTACCTCGGCTCATGAACGCCTTGGTTCACGAACAGATCGGGTCATGAACAAAAATTTCTGAAAAATTCTGACTTGGGTCGCGAACACCACTTTGGGTGGCAACCAAGGTCGCCACCATCTCCCCCCCACCCAAGTGGGGAGATGGCTACGATCCCAGTTGCTTTCCTGCAGGGAAGGCATGGTGATCAGAGGCGCGCGGCTGCAGGAAAGACGGGAGCAGCAACACAGAGCTGCGGGGGAGACGGCCGAGATCCCACCTGTCTTTCCTGCAGGAGCCACCTCTGACCAGGCACCCCTTCCCTGCACGAACAGAACTGCAACCGCGGCCATCCCCCCACCCCCAGGACACCGTTTGCGCCCGTCTCTCCCGCCCCCCAGCGCGCTGGGATGACGGGTGCCTGCAGGGAGGACAGGCACAATCTCGGTCGTGCTGTGGGGCAGGGAGATGGCCCCGCTTGTGCTCCGGGGGGGGGGGCAGGATGGGATGGCCGCAATCTTTGTTGTTGTCACTTTGCTTCACATTTTTCTGATTTAAAAAATGGTTGCAGAACAGATTAACCTTGAACCTCATGGGGAAATTTGACTTGGCTCATGACCAATTTGGGTCACGACCAGAGTCCTGGAACAGATTAAGTTCGTGAGCCAAGGTACCACTGTATATATTTATTGATGGTGTGGTTTTAACAGCTAGCTTGCTGATTTTATTATTCTTTGCTGCTTGATAATTGCGTGGTTTCTACTGTACACCACTTCATCATGCAAGGCACATTAAATGGCATTTACCTTAAATGGCAGAATGATAACCTTAAAGTATTTTAAATGAATACGTTTAAACTTGGAAAAGAGATTAAACACAGAATCTAAACAAGCCACACTTCTCCCATTTCCTCAGGAAAAAATGGACAGAAGTCTTTGCCTGCCTCTCCTGCAGCTGCTCCTGGAGACCCCGCTGGGAGCACTGACTGGGAGGCGCTTACCGCTAGAATCTCTTTGCTGGCACCCCGGAGCATGATGGTGCAGGCCTTGGGCTCCTTACAGTCTGTGATGAAGGTGAAATACTCATCCCCGATTTTCTTCACCTCAAAAAGCCCTGCGCCAGTCCCAACATCCTCTTCACGCAGCTCATCTGTGCGGCTGACAATACGTGCCCCGCAGGCCCTGCCACACAAAGCAAGAAATACCCCCCAACACTCAGGCTCCTTCTTGGCATGCAAATTTGGGGACACTGCAATGTCCTGCATGTAGGTGGGCAGTCCTTCCCCACAGGATGCTCTCCTGCTAGTTCTGAGGGGGTCTGGGGCTCACACCTGGGGCAAACGCATGTCCCACCAGCTCCCCAAAGGACGGAAACCCCCCCTTCCTGCTCAATAGACCTCAGTCGAGAGTTTCTAACGAGAGCTTGTTGCATGGCCTTGCTAGAATTAGTCTCTAGCCATTCTGTCTCGCTTTAGAGAGTTTTGCAGGCGGCCAGAAGAGAAAGTTTCTTCCACAAGTTTTCAGCATTTCCTTCTAAAAAGTCTGAAGAGCTTTTTAGCAAGCCACATTCTTCTCATGGGGACCTTATTTACGGGCCAAAGGGAAATTTGTGGAGAACACCTGGGCTCCCCAGGGTTTTTAAGCTCCACATACCCCCCCCTCCCATAGCACACGGAGTATCACCCTCCACCAGGAAGAACAGACGGGAGGTTGAGGCGTTCTGGTCCCCTGCTAGTCTGCCCTGCCTACTACGCTAAAAAGCAAATACACACAGAGCTGGAAGGAGCCATTTCTGCCCAAGTTCAGGCCCTGCTCAGAGGAGGACTCCAGCTTAAGGCATCCCTGCCCAGTTTCTGCTTGGAGTCCTCCAGAGAGAGAATGCAAATGACGGACGGCAGGGAAAAAACGCTTAGGAATGCCAAATCAACACATTCCTCCAACACAGCCGAAAGGCTTCCAAGTCAGGTGCCCGTACCTTGCAATTCGGTTGTTGTCAGTTTTTCTCACCCGGCGGATGGCGGTGACGTTGGCCCTCATCAGGAAATGCTGGGCCAGGTCTGCGGACAGAAAGGGTCTCTTCAGTACCGCACAGACAGAGCGGGACAGAGACAGTGCCTGCGAGGCCCCGCACGCGCTGCCCACCTGAGATCCCCTTCTCGGTGATGACCAGATCCGGCTTGACTCTGAGCAGGTGCTCGCACATCTGCTGGATGAACTCCTCCTCCATCTGCAGGATGCGGGCAAAGTCCTCCTCGCGAGTGATTTCGATGTCAGTCTGCACAAAGGGATGCAGATGCGTTTAGGTGAGGTCACAGTCTGGTCATCGCACTTGCTTACAGCGCAGAATGGGCTGCGCCTGCCGCTTCCCAAGAGACAAGCCCTGCCACCCATTTCCTCCACAGCACTCTTTGGTGCGGGGTGAGATTCCCTGCCCGCAGGAGGCAGTGCCAACAGGCCCTCTGAACCTGCCAACTGCAGAAAAATGGCAAGATACAGCTGTGGCTGCGGGGCTCAATTTGACAAGAAGTTCAGATTAAAAGACAGCTTCCTAATCTTTGTGGCTGTCAAGACAAAGCACGTCTTTGGGAGGGAGGAGTGGAATGTCTGTTCGAATTTCAGAAGCCCTACGACTGATCCAAGGGCTCCAGTCGCACTGACCCCTCGATGAAAACGTGGCAGAGTTGTGAAACTATGCGATGGGAAACAACGCTGCAGAACAGAGCTTTCCTTAGCCCTGTTTTGGAATGCCTGGACGCAGTGTGCACACTACTCTGCTTACAGCGTAGTGACTTAATACCAGACAGAACCCTTCATTTACAGAAAGTCACCGAAAATTAACCACCCCTTAGTTAATTCTCTATAGTGCAAGAGAGGCAAAACTTTTCAGGTCTCTGTGGCATGGGAGGGTACCTTTGGGAAGTCCAGAGGTCATTCCTGACCCCTCGAACCCCCACTGTGGATTACAGTTCCCACCCCAGGGCCAAAAACGGGGTGAGCTGCAGTGTGTTCTCAAGGTGCCTGACTTCTGGTGACCCTAAAAAATGGGGAGGAGGAATATAAATCAATATAAGATAGTGCTCTGCAGCTGCTACACAGTCCCAGGGAACAATACTACCTTGCAGACCAACTATTTTTGTCCCTTTTGGCGTCTGGAGCAGCCACAGAAAACATTCTGTTTGTGGGGTTCTCTTTTAACGTTTGTTGCCGGCTCCCCTCTGAATGCCAGGAAGCTGCAGGGGTCGCATGTTGCCCACCCTTGCTGCAAAACCACAGAACACTTGCTGTACCAAACCAAGCAGCCATGAAGCTTATGGAGAAGGAGGCCATCCTTATGCTGAAGGAGGCAAGTTTCAACCACGGGGGGGCTGAATATAAGCGATCCCAGGGCCGTATGAGACTCAAAAGTGACACAGTGAGTCAAATCAAGTCTTTGACAATGCAGGCATCTCCGGAATCCTGCACCAGTCTCTGGAAAACACTTGGATTTAATTCAACCCAACCCGAAGAGCAGGGGAACTGTGCCAGCCAGCATACCTGACTCTCGCCTTTCTTGTACTCCAGGGAGCAGTCCAGCAGGACAATGCGGGGGTTCTTGATGGTGCGACGCATCCGAGGGTGAGTAATATCTTTATTGAGCATGACGCCACGCAGGACACAGGAATCTTCAATAAAGCCACCGGGAATCTGGGGGAAGTAAAAAGGCCAGAAGCTATCCAGTTTTTGTAGCCACACAACTGGGAAAACCTAATTTACTTCAAGACTGACAAGACCCGTTTATGCATACCCGTAAACCAAATTAAGGATTTAAACCCACACAGTGTATATGGACACCGATGGACATCAGCCCAGGACAATTACTTCAGCGGAGTGGCTGAGCCAGGCCCAAGGGGGAAACGGAATCTGAGGAGGAGAAACCACAGTTCTTTGTCCCCACGGGTCAGGTGCCGAAGTAGAATGACTGACGTGGGGCACCTGCAGTGCTCGTCAGCAGGTAAGGCCAGGGTGGTGGGACAATTCACCTTCAAGTTCTGTTCCTACAGGTAAGACTACATGAAGCTGACGTCTCAGGTTTGTTTTAAGCACTGCTGTTGCTATTGAACATACAAATCAACCTTTCGCGTTTGCAGCTGGAAAAGTGTTACTGTTGGTACTGCCCATTATGGATTGTGCTGACTGTTGGTTCTTCGTTGTAAACATGTTTTGTTCTGGTTATATCCTACAGTTGAAAAAAACACCTTCTGGTCCTGAAAGCAACTTTCTTCTGTACCAGAAAGCAATCAGAGGCTCAGTAAGATCTATCTATATTCCTTCTCTGTATTTGTTTCACCAGTGTAAGTTAATGCCAGCCCTTTCGAAAGGACTTCTTCCAGGCCCTCAAAATCCAGCCCTGGTCCAGAAACACATTTTTCCTCATACCTTTTCTACTTTGGCATATTTCTTGATGTCGATTTCCTTCCTGCCGTTTTCCTCAAACTCCACAGTCCTGACTGCATCGAGGGCAATGCTGCAGGCCAGATCTGACCAGCGATTGATAGCTTTGGTGCCAATGGCACTGTTGATTATTTTAAGCATGGCTTCACGGTTGTTCACATCGACAGGAGCACTGTGGAAACCAAGCAAAACGTGTGTAACTGATATGAATCTATAGCAGAGC
Organism: Varanus komodoensis; assembly: GCF_004798865.1. Classification (NCBI taxonomy): domain Eukaryota; kingdom Metazoa; phylum Chordata; class Lepidosauria; order Squamata; family Varanidae; genus Varanus; species Varanus komodoensis. The sequence goes on from NW_025336182.1 coordinate 2,477,907, forward strand.
CTAATGCCCCGCCCTCATGGTGAAGCAGAAGGCGGTGTTCGTATCTGACGCAGCCGCCACGACACCCTTGCCAGGCGGCTCTGGCCGCTGCCACTGTGTGTCCACACTGAGTGGCCGTTGCTAGAAGGCAACCCTCTCAGAGGACTGCAACTGTTGCAGCTTCAAGCTGCAAAATGATTTTGATTTGTGGCACGTTATCAAAAGGATTCTTCCACAAGCAAATGTGTCAACTGCCACGGGGGGGGGGGGGCGATTGGGATTCAATGGGAATTTGCATCTAGAACTGGGAAATGTTGTCTTTTGGCCTGAAGGTCAAATTTTTATTTCGGAGGGGCTCTTGTGGAGGCCACATCCCAGTGGTGGGTGGGACAAACAACACCCAAAGTACCCCCCAAAAAATCCCAGAGAGGCATTTCAGCATTTTAGAATGTGGGGAGGGGGGGAGAAGTGGTAAAGATCTGCTCAAAAGCCAGGGCACCTCCACAGGGAGCTGGCTGGAGAAAGGTGCGTGGTCCCCGGGGGACCCCAGTGCGCCTCACTGGGGTCCCAAGAGGAGCAGCCTTGGCCCGAGATTCTCCACCCGTGGTCTTGATGCCAGGACCCTGATCGGGCGCCAGGCACTGCTAGGGCCGGCTCAACAAGGGACTCAATGCCCTGACTGCCACTCCTCTCGGTTGCCCAGAGAGCGCCATCACCCCTTTGCTGGGCTCCACGTTCCCTTGCGGCTGCCGGGCTTCCTGCTCACCTGATCTTTTTCAGAGCGCTGATCATGTCATCCAGAGCTTTCCTGTACGCACTAATAATCACTGTTGGGTGCATCTGCTGCTCGAGGAAATGTTCGGCAACTGACAACATCTCTCCGGCTGAAGGGTAAGCAGAGAGCCGTTGCTGGGCATTACCACTGTGCTAAAGCATTAAAGGCATCTTGGCACCAAAACCCCTCTGGCCCAAGGAAGGGGCAGCACCCACCGGTCTCATGACTTCTGAATTACGCAGCACCAGGCTGGCGTGCCTTACGGTTAAACCCAGTTATGGAAAGGGCGTTGAGCCCGGCCCTCTCCAAGGGGAGCATATGGGGAACAACCAGCGCCTCTTTTAGCTGGACCGCTTCTAATGGCAAGTGGCTACTAATGACTTGCAGGCACTGCTGGGCCCAGGCACTGGGAGCTCTGGGGTGGGATATCCAAATGCTTCCCCGCAACACATTTGCACTACGGCAGGCCCAGCACTGCAGGCTGCCCCGCTCTGCTCTGCTCTGCGCTGCTCACACGGGAATCAACAGCGCGATGCACAGCTGCTCTGCAGCGCCTCCTTTCCTGAAGCGACAAGCTCCCTTGACCCGGCCACCGGCCCTCAGGCCACAGGGATTTCGGGAGACTGCCAGGCCTGCAGTGGCCATCAAAATGCCTCAAGTGGACCGCCTCCTTCTGCCTCTTTTCCCCGCAGGAATCTACCAGAGGACGTATTTTGTGACTTATTTATTTATTTATCTGGGATACTTGTATTCTGCCCCATTTGCTTAAGCCTCGGGGCGGCTTCCAGCAAAGAAATAACAATACAAAAATATAAAAATTGGACACATCCAGGCAATAAATAAAACCAATAAATAATTTAACAATTAATTAAAATAACGTTTAAATAAAAAGGTATTGGCCTGGCACCGAAAAGCAAATACTGACGGTGCCAGGCGGACCTCTCTGGGGAGCGCATTCCGTAAGTGGGGCGCCACCACAGAGAAGGCCCTCCTCCTGGTGCTCACCCTCCCAATGTCCTTCACGGAAGGCTCCCGGAGAAGGGCCTCTGCTGCTGATCTCAAGGGGCAGGAGGGCATATATGGATGCAGGTGCTCCTTCAGATACCCAGGTCCCAAGCTGTTTAGGGCTTTATAAGTAATCACCAGCACCTTGAATTGGGCTCGGACTTCAATGGGGAGCCAGTGAAGCTGACGGAGAACTGGAGTCATGTGAACATAATGCCCAGTCCCCGTCAGCAACCTGGCAGCTCTATTTTGCACCATCTGAAGTATCTGGACCATCTTCAGGGGCAGCCCCACGTAGAGCGTGCTATAGAAGACTTACGGTCTTGCGGGCACCTGCACACAGCTCTTACCAAGAATAATCACAGAGGTGGTCCCATCGCCCACCTCTTCGTCCTGCGTGCGGCTGATTTCAATCATGGACTTAGCAGCTGGATGCTGGACTTGAATCTGTACAGAAGGAAAGATGCAGACACCTGGTGACCCTGGGGGACATGATGGAAACTCCCCCAAACTCAGGGAGACCTTGAACTGAGTCTCCATCGTGGTGAAAGTGAATTAAGGCCACGATAAGGAACATCCACCTCTGACTTGGATGATGGGAGGCCATGTGGAAACTGGCCCCTGCTCCTTGGAAAAAATGTGTAAAGACAACCTGTTCTAGTTGGGCAATCAACATTTGCCATGCCTTTACAAAGAATTCCCACTGCCAACTCCAAAAAGGGCACCGCTTGACACAGAAACTAACATGTGCCCAGTCCTGGCAAGAAAGCCTAACTCTAAAGGTTTGTGTTACTAGCAATAATCATGGGAGCAGTTACAACAAATGCCGCCCAGCTGCATCCTGCTCTTCCACAATGCAGCAAAGACAAGTAAAGTCCAGTACTAATTTCCAGACGGCCAACAGGGAAACTGCCTTAAAGGGAAGAGGATGAACCTGTGGGGTGGAGGGAGAGGACGCAGCAAGCCCCAGGGCCGAGGGACCCTCCGCCCTGAGCAAGGGAGGAAGCAGCGGCATGGCTTGAAGGCAGCACGGACCCGAGTGGGAGCAGATGCAGCGTGGAGTGGGGCCCTGCCAGAAGGAGCAGCAGTAAGAGGGGCTTCAGATCATGTGAACGACCGCATCTTCACCTTGGCCATTAAGGGAAAGTTTACTTCCCACCCTCCAGTCTCACAGCTGTGCAGGCTCTCCAAGGATTATGTGGCAAGGGCCACTGCGGAGGGGTTGCTTCCATCACGCTCAGCTTTGAGCGAAGGGCCTGGTGTCGGCATCACAAAGACTTACTTCTCTAAGAATAGCGTTGCCGTCGTTGGTCATGACGATTCCCCCCATTGGGTCCAACAGCATCTGCAGTGGGGCATTCAGGGCATTTCTGTTAGGTTCCGGAAAATGCAACACCGGTACAAGCAGATTTGCATTATCAGTTTACTCTGAGTAATGAAGCAATGAAGGAAAATAGTTCTCTCACCTTCATCATGGCTCTTGGTCCTAAACATGTTCTAATAATATCAGCAATGGTCTGAAATAGAAAGAACAGAATTATAAAGACAACTTGATTTGCAGAGCAAAGGAGGATATAACAAACCTCCAGGATGATTATGCACCGAGTTCCAGAGACATTATGAAGCAAGAAAAAAGGTCACGGCCAGGCAATGGTGAGCCTCCCCAGTGAACGTCACAGAATATTCATGAACGTTTCAGCAGCTCAGCAGGAAGCTGTCACCAAGTGCACTAACAAACACATCCTGTGAAGGGACAGAAAAGGTAAATTTGGCTAGAAAAGAAGGTATATTAAGGCCTAAGGGCAGAGAAATTGTTTGCCACTGGCAGGAAGGGAACAAACCAGGCAGATTTTCATGCAGCCCTAATGATGCTCTTCTTCAAAGAGAACCAAATCCTTTCCTTTAACTCAGAAGCAGTAACTTACTCAGTTTGCAGAACAGTACCTGAGCAAAAATGGAGGGCATACAGACCATGATGTCGAGAGTATTTTCCCAGGAAAGCTGTCCACATAAAAGCAGTGCCACGTTCTGCCAGCATGCCCTGAGTCTAACCAAGTGAAGAGGGGCATTCTCTGGACTTTCCCCCAAACTGGGCAGCAGGGAGTTGCACCCACTTTCTTTCATGAAAAATACCTTGGCAAAGAAAATCTAAGCAGGCACCAACCTTCAGCCTGTCAAGGGGCAGCTTCTCCTCCCTCACCATTCTCTTTCCCCTTTTGCATCATTTATATTAAAGTTTGTGCCTGCAAGCAGGGACTGCCTTGTCCCCAATACCTGTACAGTCCTTAGAAATTCCAGGTACTTTATAAACGTGCATTTATAATAACAGCAGCAATGCATGCTGGCGAAGTGCCTGCGGTTTTCCGAACCACTCCATCCCCTCATGCATTTACTAGCCCTCTGCCTGGCTTTCACAAGCATGGAAGGCAGAGTGGGAGGTCATGGTTCTGGATCTATGCTTCCAGAGATAGTAGCATCCAGCCGAACCCTGGGTTGCAACCCTCAGATTTCATGAATAAGGTATTTGTGCTCTGAATTTCTCAGTGAAACAGCCCTGTGATGTATGTTCAAAAATTAATCCAAGTAACCCAGGGATCTAACACAGTTCTCTATCGGATCGGAGGCTGTAACTAAGTAAGGCATAGCTTTATTGCAAGAACCCCAAGGCATTTACTCCATGGTAAATGCATACACATTTAGCAGCTTAAAAATTAAGGTTGCAATCTTATGGTGTTTCATTGCTGGCTGGGGTGCGGGTGGGGGCACAGGATTATTCAGAGCTCTAGCTGAGGTTCTATGAACCCAGGTTTCAGGACAGCTCAGATCCTGGTTCCTCTAGTCTCTTCCCCCTCTCACTTTTACCTCTCTGAGGATGCATTTCTGACCTTGGAGAGACAGCCGAAGCTGTTTCTTCCATGCAGGCTGTGAGGGAGAGGGGAGAACTCCGATTCCCTGCTCCGATATCAAAGCAGTATCTCTGTGAATGGGTTAGCAAGTTTCCAGCTCACAAATGTTTAAAAACTGTAACAATGCATAACTTTTCAACCACCTAAATTAGGCGGCAGAAATGAAGAAAGCTTGGGGTAATGAGGAATAGATACTTGTGTGAAAGGATTATGAACTTGACTCACTTCTAAACCCAGTGAAAAGAAACATCTGTGGAGTCAGAAATGTCCCTGTTCTTTAATTCAGGCTGTATCTTTTGCACTTGGCTCTGGTTGGTTACAACAAGCCTAAAATCTGCTCTCCCCCTGCACTATACTACAATGACTTCAGCAGAGATTAAAACCTGAGTTCTCTCAACCAACATGCATTTCATTTACAAGCACCCCTCTCTATTCATTTCACCTATTCTGAGAAGTGTGGCAAGCCAAGATCAAGTATACCCTCATCTCCCTTTCTTCCGGTGCATTTCCAGTCAAGCATACCTTCGCAGCATTAATGTTCCCAGCCTGGACTTTCCTTCCAGACTCACGCTTTGTGTTCTGACCTGAGACAAACAGAAAAAGTATGATTAGAGCTCTTACCTACCCCAGTCCTGCCAAATGTACTTACTCCCCCATTCCTCTTACTTTCTATACCCTCCACAGCCAAGCATTTGGTTCTACCTGGGTTGGGGCAGGGATCTGTTTCTGAGGGTTCAATCAGACATTAGTCACATTAGGTTTGATGGGGTTTATTCCAAGAGAAATGCATCTAAGTTTAGCAACATAAAAGATTGAGGGTGCAGTTTTATGGCCTCCCATCATGGTTTGTGAATAATCCTGTGGCCCCCAGATGCAACTCTGAGGCCTTGTGAACTCAGGGCTGGGTCTCTGCAGGGCAAGTTCCTCCCTGCTTGAGCCAACACAGAAAGAACTGTACCGCCTGCCTCCCACAAAGTTACAACTGGGCCTCAGAGGAAATGAAAAGTGGTGTGCTGTGGAAGGGGAGGATGCTGGGCTGATGGCTTACACCCCTGCCCCCCCCCCCGGCTACCATTCCTCCCTGGTGCCAAATCTAAATAGCAGGGCTATTACACCTTGCTCAGTGCAGAGTGCATGATTGCACCGTAAGATAGTGCCCTTTAGGAAAAGAGATGCGATATTGTACAAATTAATTACAGTTAACCTAAGCAATTACTTTTCCAGTAAATATTATAGAGCTGAGAAATCATCATCTTGATAATCTTCAAATACCAAGAAATTATCTTCCTTGCAGCAAAGCCACAGTACATGCAGCACCTTCCCAACCCATCCCCACTAACTGTAAAATGCTTCCTCAAAACAAGTATTCATCTTCGTACAGATAAAGTTATTGCAAAGGGAGCCCTTCAGGCTACAGATCCAGCAGCCAGAACCTCCATTCCCATCTCATCCCTAAATACAAGAAAGAATTGAGAGTCATTCCACCTATTACACTGGCCAAGAAAAGAAAGGGACGCTGCTGGCTGGCTCATCCTCAAATGAGCTTCATTTGGGTCCTAGCAGATACCCGGGAAACTCAACTCCCACTCACTGCCAGTGGTCTGGAAGGTTATCTATGCTACAACAGGTGTATTTGGGGAATCCATCCTTCCACTTAAATACACTTTAACAAATGCCGCGCTGTTTCAGATCTTCCCTACAAACATCTCCACAGCCCAGAACCTGCTGCATGCATGCAGTGTGTTCTATAGTACACACCCACACCCACCAAATCTCAGTGTCTCCTTCTATGAATGGGAGAAAAGGAAAACCCAAGAGGAGATTAACCATGGAGGAAAACAGGAAAGGCAGATCCTGGCAATCAGAATAGACAGCAAAACCCACCTACTGAGAACAGTAACCAAGACAGAATGGAATCTCAATTTAGCAGTGGGAGGCAGAGCAATGGATTATACTTCAGAAGCAAGACTCAAAGAGGAGCCCTTCCAAGTTCTGTATGATACTCTGGACTTTAAAAAAATAAGCTAATAAAAATGGAGCATGGGAAAACACATGTAGGAAAATTGGAACTCAAATCATAAAGATATAGGTGGGGAGGAGTAAGGGAACAGATGCTGCAGGGAAGTATTGGGAGAGAGATTTCAAAGCAGGCTGGGAGGAAGCAAGCTGATGGGGAGGAAAAAGTTTGCTAACAGAGAAAGCACTCAGGGGGTGGCAGAAGGGGCCACAGGATCAGACCACATAAAGCTGGTGGCCTGCTGGAGTGGATCTCTTGATGATGTGCGGGAAGCAGGCCTAAATACGCAATTGTGGAAGACAGTCAATACTGGGGAGAAGGGGCAATAGTGCCCCCCCCGCCTAAATCCAACCAAGATCAGGACCCCAGTGCTCTGGGGGCACAAAGCTGTTCAGCCATATAGGCACATCTGCCATGGTGAGGCACATGGGGAGGGGGCTGAGGCAGAGGAATATGGCAGATACATAGCAGAAGGGGCTCCAATGCGTATGGGGGGCAGGGATGTCAAAGCGTGTAATGAAGCGTGTAGGGGGGTTACTGAAGGAATGCTGACAGTTTCATAATGGTAATTTATTATGTACTATTGTATTTCAATGTATTTTATCATGTTGTAAGCCGCCCCGAGGTTTCGGCAAGGGGCGGCATAGAAATGTTATAATAATAATAATAATAATAATAATAATAATAATAATAATAATAATAGGGTCAGGAGAACTGCCTAATATATATGGGAGGCGGGAGTTGAGAGAGGCAGGAACCGGATAATTGTGGGGCATTTTGAGTGAGGAACAGGAATCTGTGGGACTGTTTGATGAGAGGAAAGGAGAAACTTATGGGGGGCGGTCAGCCAAGACAACCCCTCACAGATCCTGCAAGTGAGCGAAGCAGCGGCAGGTATTATAGGAGCTGAGCAGTTCCGGGGGCGCTCGGGTAGGGGAGACCCGATCCAAGGGCTATTTCCTGAGCCCGCTTGCGGGGCGGGGATCAATGCAGGCGGGGATCTTGAGCGAGGAACTCCGGAGAACCATGCGGGTCCCCCCGAGAGAGGCGAAGGAAGACCCTGAGGCTTCATTCCGTATGTATGGCAGTCGGCGAGTTAGGAGGGCGAGCGCGGCGGGAGCCCTCGCAGGGCGCCCCATTTTGGAGGAAGGACGGGTCCCCTCAGAGCGGGTCCTTGCGGGGGGTCTACGGAGGGGGCTCCCCCCACCCACGCCCCTCAGACTCACTGAGCACGAGGACGGGGCGCTGGCCCATCATCTTCGCGGCGAGGCGAGGCGAGGCGAAGCCGGCGCGGAACCTTCTGGAGGAAGAGGAGGAGGAGCAGCGCGGAGGGGCGGAAGGAGAATGCCGTTTCACCGCGCTTGCACACCCTACCCGCCTCGCTGCAGCGGCTTCGCCAATCGGCGCCGGCACTCCGGGGGCCTCGCCAATGGGAAGGCGCGCCCTGCCAGGGTGAGCCCGCCCACTCCCTCGCCAGCAAGATAGATTGACACGACAACGGGCTACGCTTTCTCCAGCCCGCGTGCGGCGCGGGTCTCCGGACGGCGGGGAGGGAAGCCGTGCGCATGCGCGCAGTGGAAACGAGCGGGCGCGGCGAAACCGAATGCGCCTGCGCAGGAAAATAGGGCTGGAAGGGGAATGAGAGGCGCATGCGCACAGAGTCTCATCATCGGTTGGAGGGATGGACCCTTCACAGCGGCGGTCGCTACAGCACTTGCCGCGCTCCGAGCCTGACCAGCTCCACGCCAGAGGCGAGTGTGTGTATGTGGGGGTACCCACTCAAAGGAGCCTCGCAGGCCTTAGTGTGGCATAACGGGATTTGTAGTCTTCTTGGGCTCCCGTCGGGGGAGCATCACGGGAGTTGGAGTTTCTGTCATGGCCTGAGTCACTCCCAGTTGAGCAGCTCCTCGCCGCCGTGAGGCATGACGGGAGTTGAAGTCCCCCTGTCCGGTCTGTCTTCGTCAAGATAGATATGAACTGTGGGTCCCATTACAGCCACTCCTGAACCATTGCTAATGTTTTACGTACATGCACGTACAAATGCACATATATACTACTATTGATATATGTGTTGTGCATATATAAAATTTATTTATTTATGTATTCCACTTATATGCCAGCACCCCTTAGCCAAAGGCTCCCTGGGAGACTTCACAATGGTACAACAATAAAATACCAGGAGAAGATTAAAAGGAGGAGGCGAATTATTTAAGTTGCTTTGAGTTTTTTGAAAGAAAAAAGAAAGAAAAAAGGCAGGATGTAAATCAAATAAGAAAAATTCTAAAACCCACATTATTGTCACAACTTCAGCCTCTTCAGCACCAGTAGCTGGGGCAGAGACTTGGACTCCTGTGATGTTGAATGGTTTTTCTTGGATTCGAACTGAGATCACTCTGTCATTTTGGAGGTTGTATCCCAGTACTGCTTTTCCTACTCATTTATTGACTATGAAGGCTACTCCATTTCTTCTGAGGAATTCTTGCCCACAGTAGCATACCTGATGGTCATCTGAATTAAATTCACCCATTCCTGTCCATTTTAGTTCACTGATTCCTAAGAAGTTGATGTTCAATCTTGTCATCTCTTGTTTGACCACGTCCAGCTTGCCTTGATTCATGGATCTTACATTCCAGATTCCTATATAGATCTTTGCAGCATTGGACTCTCCTTTCACCACCAGATACATCTGCAACTGAGTGTCCTTTCGGCTTTGTCCCAGTCGCTTCATTCTTTCTGGCGCTACTAGTACTAGCCCTCTGCTCTTCCCCAATAGCATATTGGGCACCTTCCAGCCTGAGGGGCTCATCTTCTGGTGTCATATCTTTTTGCCTTTTGGTACTGTCCATGGGGTTTTCATGGCAAGGGTACTGGAGTGGGTTACCATTTCCTTCTCCAGTGGATCAGGTTTTGTCAGAGCTCTCTGCTATGACCTGTCCCTCTTGGGTGGCCCTGCACGGCATAGCTCATAGCTTAATTGAGCTATGCAAGTCTTAAGGCCTAGAAACTTGCTTTTATTGAAAACAAGATTGCAAAGGTATGTTTCTTTCAGCATTCAAAGCCCAGGCAACTGAGTTTGTGCTGGATGGATATGACTAAACCTTCTTCTTTGTGATATGCTAGAGAAGCATAGTTCTGAACTGTTCAAAACCCCCAGCTGCCACCACAACTGAATGGAAGGGGCTGCTTTGCACGACGCCTTGGTGCCGATGTTTGCGCATTCAAACTGTTGCTAAGAAGGGCAGTAGCACAAGCTTCATTTACAGGCCTCCGAGAAGGGCTGTGAAGGCAGCTGCCTGGGGTCCCGGAGCCTGGGGTCCTAGATTTGACTTAAATCAGATCGATCGAAACCATGATTTAAATCATTGGTCCATAAGACTAGATTTAAATCATGGTTTTCCACATAAAGACTCGTTGTTGCTGGCATCATCTTAATATTTACAACCAGATGAAGGTTTCATTTTTTTAGAATAACAATTTTTTCAGGTTAGTTTTAGTTATATCAAAAAAGTTACAGATTTGGTTATACAATTAGAAATATATCATAGACCATTATAAAATTATTGTGAGGTGAACAACCTCCAGTTTAATAGGTTAATTCATATTTGGATAACTTTTCTGCTGTACTTTATTGGAAAGAGAAAAATAATCATTACCTTAATAATAGCAATTTATTATATAATAGCAATATAAAATATTGTTTTATTTAACTAAATCTATAAAGTATAACATATGTATTCTTGTATTTGCTTGAACATCTATGTTTGTTAATTGATGTGGTTGAACAAAGCTATCTTAAAAAACAAAACCACATTTTGCTGACCCAGTGCACACATGAAAAATGGAACACGCTACAGCTCGTGGGGAGCTTGTGGAGCCCGAAAACCCCGGAGCCAGGCCAGCTCCAGAAGCCCAGAGCACTGTTCAGCATGCACTAATCTTTCGTTTATCTCCAACCGCAGCAGCATGAAGCCAGAAAGACCCCGGAAGACTTTCCTGAACTTAACTAAGAAAAACAAACCTCTCCCTCCAGTCCGTTTCAAAGGGGAGTTGCTTTATTTTCTCTAAATCCCCAAGCAGATGCTCCTGGAACTTCCCGCTCGAGAAACGATTAACAACTCTCCTTTCCTCGCATCCTTTTCCAGGCACGGGTTCCAGTCCAGTTCGGATAGATCCAGATATAAGCCCCCAGGATGAGAAGCAGCACCGGAAAAGTAGGTCTGGGCCCCGTCTGGCCTCTTTCTTGCCAGCTACCACTCCAAGCCAGGTCTTCCTCAACTCGGTGTTTCCCTGATAAGGCGGGCTGCAACTCCCAGCACGGCCCGGCTGCTCAGGAAGTCCGTTTAACCACAGAACCTTCTGCAATTAAATGGGCTGCCCCGCAGGATGGTTCCCCCGTGGGAAGTGCCAGGCCAGCTAGCCTGCGGGCCATCAGCAAGGCGGAATCCCCAGGCAACTTAATCAGAAGAGCCAAGCCAGAATCAGTAGCCCCCTGGGATCAAGAGAAACCCAATGGGCTTAAAAGGGCTTTTTGTGCTTTTGTTTGTTTTAAGGATTTATGTGTCCACTTCAAGGCAACACACATAAAAAGTACTTGTAAACCAAAATATCAAGGCAAAATGCAAATAGTTCCAAGAAGAGAAAAAACAGGGCGGGTGCCTGGACCAATTCAGTGCAATATGGTTTGATCACATCCTGAGATTTGTGTGTGTCTTCACAGGGCAACGCTATGCACGTCTCCTTGATTCGGGAAAGGGGCCTGGCATCGCAACCTGCGGGCGCAGCCCTGTGGATCCGTTGCTTGCGGGCCTGCACCCAGACCCCCAGTCTGTCTCTGAGGCTCAGATTTTCCTGGGCCCCCTTCTCCGGATGATGTTGAAGGGTGAGGGGATGCAAAGGATGCTGGGGCATGCTGGGGCATGCTGGGAGCTGCAGCACATTTCTCCATCTAAACTCGCATAGGACGATCCCATCAGTTACTTAACACAGACACAGAGTTCCAATGCATAATCAATCTCTCTCTCTCTCTCTCTCTCTCTCTCTCTTTCCTGACTTATTTAATTGTATTTGTAACCCTTGTGGCACTTGTGAAATGTAAAACAAAAACGTGGTTGGAACAATCAAGTAAAATACATATAATGATACAATTACAACTACATAGATCATAGACTTAAAATTGCTCAGGTACAGTAGCAATTAAACCTTTATTAAAATTCCTAAAAAATATAAAATCAGTATTGTTCAAACTTGCCAGCTCAAAAATCCAGTAACAGCCCCTAATATTTTTATTTTATTTTATTTTATTTAAAACTTTTGTATGCCATCCCCCATGCAAGGCATCTCGGGACGGCTCACATTCAAATAACTGTCACCTTATCTTTTTCAGGTACATCACGGAGACCTTCGCAAGTTACACGTAGGTGCTTTTCTCCTTGACACCTTAGCGGTCTTTGGGCCAAGGAATGACCAAACGGGAGCGCTTGACTGTTTTCATCAAGTGCCCCAATTTTTCAGCCAGTTGCCGCAGGGACATCTGCGCTGGGCACACGAGGCTGCAGTGAAATGACCAGCGCAAAACAAGCAGGTTTACTTCTGATCTGTGGGCAGCCCTGCCACTCCCTGGGGCCCATGCTGCTGCCACGGAACCAAGAGACAAAGAGCTTCGGGGTTCCAGGCAGGGGGTGAATTCTAGCTGGAGAATCCTGTGGGACTGGTTGAAATTTTCCTAGTGAGCGTCTTGTGAAATTCATTCTTTCCTGCAAGATGAAAGCTGGTATTGATCATATCTGAGAGGTCGGGGCCAATGTAAACATCCCAAAAATGCACACTAGCCACCAAACACAGAAACAGTGTAAGTCCGAAGCGGCCTCCTGGGCCATCTAGCCTGACCCCCGGCTCCAGCCGGCTCTGCTCATGCAATCCCCACAGGCATGGGTGCGGCAGCATTTTGCCCGTGCTCTGGCCTGCATCGTCTTCGTTGTGCTTTCCTGCACGCTGACATCACCACCTTTCTTCTCACACCCTGGCCAGGTGCAATCCATCATGTGGAAGGGGCAGGAAAATGCAAGATGCGACATCAAGCATCAGCTCGTCGGGCGTGGGATGCCCTTCAGCGGCATTTACCTTGTTAACCTAATGATTACAGTAATTCACACACTCACTTGGGATTCACAATTCACACGCAGCGGTTGAGTATGGAATGGCCATTGTTGAACCATGGGTGACCATGCTAAGTTGCATCCGTCGTGAGGAACCCACAGTCTGCAATCCAGCAGCAAACGCTGCATTCTCTTTATGGGTTGTTTCTATGAACAAACCATGGCTTGTTAGTATAGTTGGGTTCTGACAACAACCCATTTTTCAACAACCATCAATTACAGTCTGCACTGAGCAGAGGGTTGAACCCATGGCCTTCTTGGTCCCTTCTAATTCTACTATACTATGATTCTGTGAATCCACAACCAACTGCCTGTATCATTTGTCGAAACCCAGCCAATATCTCTTCTCATATTCACTGGTTTAGCCCATGAGTAAGAATAGAGAAATACCTGTCCTTAGCAGGAGTGACTCTGGTTTATTTCAGCCATTACTTGTTGAGTTCTGGGTTGTTGTGACACATAAGTATAGATATGCCAACAAACCATGGCTTGTTAACGATGAATAGCCCAGAAAGAGAATCTGGGACTTATTACTGGATTGTAAACTCTGGGCTTTTAAATCTGGGCTGTTACTACATGTGAACCCAGAACCATGGATTTTTTTCAGCAGGCTCCCCACAAGGGAGTGGGGGAAAACCAGTCAACATCCCAACCATTCTAATAAATGCTAATTCTATTGCTCCTTTGGGATAGAAGGAGGAAGCAAGCAAAGGAAAAGACTGAAAAGGGAAATCATGGTTTGTTCAGTCATCTGTCAGACAAACCATGGGTAAGTCAACTCATGCTTACATGAGCCATAGATTAAATAAACCATGGGTTAAACCCAAGTGTGAGCCGAGGGAGGGGGTGTATTCAGTTTATAAAACTGCTGAAATGAGACTGTTTTTAGCCTCTGAAAGTAGGATAAATTATAGGTCTGTGACTTTCAATTAACTTATTGGTTGAAGTTAGTGGGTTTAAACAGCATTTTACCCTATTAAAATGGTATTTTAAATTAATTAAGATTTAGGTATTTTCTTGTTGTAGTTCATGAAAATATTCACAGAAAAACCAACTGAAAATGTCAAGTGTCATCTTGTGAGGCCTTCCTCAGAGAACACTTTTTCCAAAAAGATGCCTCTGCTGCAAATAAATTGCTCTTCTCATTGCCTTTATCCATGCAAATTTAAATAATGAACTCCTCAGTTAACTCACCAACCCACCTTATACAATTAATTGACACGGATTTCTTCAGCCATGAATGCTGAAGCACTCTAAAAATCCTAGCCGTGCAACACATTTCAACTCCTCTCTGTTTCTCCCTTTCGACAGGTGAAGATTTTGACGCCCCTGCGCCCGCTTCCTTCAAGCCCCTCTGTCCTGCCAAGCCCTCCCCCAGTTTTCTGGAGCTCCCGTCTACGCAGTGGAGGCCCAGCCCAGGCTTGCCGTACAGCCAGGCAGCGAGAATAGGAAAAGGAAAGAGACATTTCTGTGAGTTCTAGTATCCCGTCTGCTCTTTCGTGCATCGGATCTTGGTCAGGAAGCGAGATGGGAAGAGATCAGCACTGCAGAGAGCTCCTTGTGAGGCTGGAAGCCCAACAGAGCACGTTGCTCCAGCCAGGCCCCGTGCGGGGCTGACCCTAAAATAGGAGTGTGGCCACCTTGAGGCTGCTTGGCCTGCCGCCCGTAAAGGGTCCAGCCAGCCAGGCCGGCCCCGGTTGCTGCACCGGGCGAATGGCTGCTGCCAGCTAGTTTCTGGAGCCTCTTTTCCTGAGGGTAAGAGAGCAGGCCCTTCCGAGAGCTTAGGGTCCCCGCACTCAATCGCCGTGCCACGCTGCTGGGAAACCATTTTCGAAAGTGAGGAGATGGAGGTGCCCTTGTTCAGAGACCGCAAGCCAAGCATCTCCCCTCCTCTCCTCTCCTCTCTCCTCCGGGCTTCCTCCTGGGCCAACTGGCAGCTTCAGGGCGACTCAGGGCGATTCTCCTCAGAGCCGCGAGGGGGCAGTGCTGGAGCCCGGCACCGTTTTCCGCGGTCGCGATGTCTCCGCAGGGCTGCTAGGCGCGCCTGCTCTTTTTGTGTTTTAAGGTGAAAATTCCTGCCGCTGCCAATAATCAGGCCTCTGGAAGGCCTCAAACTGGTGCACCGTTCCCGGTTTGGGACAGTCGCTGCCACACCGGCGGCACCGTATCCCCGGTGATCCCACCAGGACTAGAAGGCAGCCCTGCCCCGTTGCTGGCACTGAGGCTTGTCGGCATGGCCCGCGCTGCGCGAGATGGACGGGACGGGACGGGACGGGACG
>NW_025336182.1:2493122-2508347 GCF_004798865.1 Varanus komodoensis
GGGGGGGGGGGCTTTGGATCTCTGCTGGGAGCTTAATGTCTGCATGTTGGTATGGATCAGAGGGAGAGGAAAAGAGATGGGGAAGGCCTTTGTTGGTAAAAGCAGATTTGAACGATAGGCTCGTTCCCAGGAGACGGAACCGCGACATAGGACGATGTGGAACGTTCCTTGAACGTTATTTATTTGTTCGCTCTATTTATAGCCCGCTGTTTTTATTCCAAGGAACTCAAGGCGGTTTATATCATTTCCTCCTCCTGCGCTCCTTGTGATGTGGGTTGGGCTGAGAGCCAGTGACTGGCCCAAAGTCACTCCCTGAGCTTCAGGGCTGAGCGGGGACTCGAACCCGGCCCTCCCAGGTCCCTCCAGGGCTAGCAAACCACCACATCATGCCCGCTCGGCATGAGCCCGCTAATCCAAAGAGGCAGTGAGCTCCTGCCATAACCCAGGGGCCCCCGAGGGCTTCGGCCCAGGGACGGCCGGGCTGTGGGACCATCTAGCCCAGCAGGGCACCCGGACCAGCAGCAGGCCCAGGCCTTTCCCAGCCGAGGGGCCTAGAGCGGCTCCTGGAGGTTACCAACAGGAAAGTCCCTCCCTCCCACTAGGCATCCAAATCTAAGAGCCCAAACCGGCATGGGAAGCGGGTTGGGAAGGGAGGAGGAAGACGCTCCAGTGAAACTCAGGCCCCAGCGCTGAGTTCCGAAGTTCTTCAGGGCGTCCTCTCTGGCTTCTTGCCGCACTGGACGACCTGGGAGGCAGAGATGTGGGTGGAGATGAGCCTCCCGCGGGCCCTCGGCTCCGTCCGAGACCAGCGTCTGCAGCCCGGTTGGGCCTTCTCTTCCCCTTTCCGTGCCGTCCTTCCCGGGAAGCAGCGGGTGCCGCCTCCAGGCCTGCCACCTGCTGCCAAAGGACGGCCTCCACATGCCTTCCGCAGGAGGGCCCCGGGAGAGCCTCCCCCTGGCTCCTTCCGCTCCCAGCCACTCACCGAGGCTTGGGCACCTTTTGGAAGGGCCAGCTGTGCTCTGGACTCGGTTGTCTGTGGCTACGTCTTGGTGGCTTCTAGCTGGTTGTTTCTCTCCCGTCTGCCCCAGACTTTTGGGATGAGCCAGGCTCCTACATGGATCTCCGGCCGTCTGGGGTGGGGACACTTGGAATGTCGGGAGGATTTTGTGGGTGCTCTCACAAGATGGGTGCCCCAGGTCAGGCGTGCCTGTGCACCAAAGGGCCGCCACGGTGGGAAACGCCCTTTCCCAGGAGGTGCGCTGTGGAGCTGTATAGAAATGAGAGAATACCAGTAATAGAAAGGGAACTTGTCTCCCGGCTGAAAACCCCCTTTCTGAACTGGCATTTTTCTGTGAGGGGCACAGAAAGTGGACTGTCGGTGCTCAGGCACTGGGAGCCACAGGCTTTCTGGGGAAAAGGGTTGCCCGAGAAGGTGGCCTTTTCTTTTGCTGGCCTCCCAGTTCACAATAACCATCCTAAATTTTAAAAAACCCTTTAAAAATACAGGTCAGGCATGGAGGGGTGCTGGATCAATGCCAAGAGAGGAGGCCTTGGCTCCAAAGTTCGTTCGTTTTGCTTCAATTCTAGGAGAATACTAGTCTAGAAGACAGGAATCCCGGGCGGCATGTTGGTCTGAGGGCTGGACTGGGGCTGGGGAAACCCACGGTCAAGTCCCCACGGGGCCATGAAACTCACTAGGCAAACCTGGGCCAGCCACTGACTCTCGGCCCTAACCCACCTCGCAGGATTGCTGTGAAGATAAAATGGAGAGGGGAGGACAGTCTTGGGCTCCTCCCAAGGGGGAAACGGTGGGATCGAAGGGTAAGAACGAGCAGCATCTGACACTGCGCTCTCCTCGCTTTGGCAGCACCGGACCACCAGCCCCAGGAGTGCTTCGGGCTCCTGGAGTGCATGCACAGCAACATCCAGATGCAGACGCAGATCGCCCAGGCCCAGCTGTCCCTCCTGGAGGACATGCGGGAGTCCATGAACGTCCTTCTTTCCAGGCAGGAGAGGCAGAGCCTGGAGCTCACGGGGCAGCCGGAGCTGCGGCCCACCAAGGGCTCCACTTCCTCCCCCCGCCCCATCAGCTAGCTCTCAGGGCAGCCCCGCCGTTGTGCATTCACACGTGCTGCAGAATTTGGATTTTACGCCAGCAGGAAGGCCCCAAATAAACCTGGTTGCTTTCAGTCCCGTGCGGTGGCATTTTTCTTCCTTCCACTCACGGGTCTCTTATGCAGGGCAGTGTGGAAGTGGAAGGGGACCTAACGAGTCCTGTCTGCTTGCCCAGTGCAAGATTTCACATACACCAGTGGCTTTAAATAACCGTTCCGTGGTAGCACTTTAGATTTATTTTTCTGATATGCCAAGCCTATCTTGTTCACATTCCCAGTTCTTACTGTGCTGCTCAACAGCCCTGCAAGGTAGGGTAAGCTGACAGCAAAAGCAAGAGTGAAAGGAAGCAGTTCTCAAAGCAGTAGCAGGACTGGCCCATCGGGCCGTTCCTAGTTCTCCAAGGTCATCCGATGACATCTCTCGGGTGGCTCCCGTGGACCCCGGAGAGGAGCGGCACCCCCCGCCTTGCAGGACGGGCTGCTGCTTCCAGCGCCTCCTACGAATCCTCTTCTTTCGGGAACCAGCCTCGCTTTGATGGATCCCGATTGCAGCAGCCCGCTTGACGCTTGCATCCGTTTCATCGCCCCGTTTCCTGCTGCAAAGCCTCCTCGCCTGCCGGGCTGCGGAGCAGGACATCGGGCACGGAAGCAAAGTTGCACCAAGCACCAGGCCGAATTCTGCCTGCAAAGCGTGGGCAATGAGGCCGGACCGCTGGGGCTTGCTTCCCTGCACCCGGGGAGCCGCTTCCAGGACCCCGGCCCGGCCTCCTGCAGCCTTCCAGAGGCACTGGACTACAAGCCCCAGCATCCCCTCGGCCAGCATGCTGGGAGTTGTGGCCCGGCACGCGTGAGCGGGGAGCTGGGCTACTGCATTGCAGGAAGGCGAGCGGGGAAGCTACGCTAAGCCGAAAGACTACCGTTCCCGGCAAGCTCAGCGGGACCGGGACGCAATGACGTAGGGCGGGGAGGGCGGGCTTCCGGCGGCGGCGGCGAGCGCTGACTCTCTTTTCCGTTCTGGTGGCGGCTGCTGGCGCCTCTGAGGCAGGAGTAAGCGGAGGGGGAGGCATAATTTGGGAAGGGGGCTCTGGAGACGAGTGGGGGGGGCTAGGAGGGTGTGCAAGCTAATTCGGGGTGGGGGACTGTCCGCCTGTCTCCACATGAACCAGCCCCCCCACCGGACAAGTCCCATCATCCCCACCTGGCCGGGATATGCTGTTGGGGAGGGCGTGCTGGCTTTGTAGTGTGACTCTAGAGAAGGGCGGTGTGGGGGGAGGCTGAGATGCGCTGTGGAGGGGGGGGTTGGTGACTGGGGACGATGGGAGCTGTAGTCCGGAGGAGCTGTTTGCAGCGGGGGTCAGCACAAAGCAGACCCCAAGAGGAGCGCCTGGACTGGGGTGTGGGGGTGGCGGAGCAATGCGTGCCCCCCCCGCTCTTGCGGGGACGGGGAGCCCCAGGCTTGGTCCGGGGGGGGCGGGAGGGGGTTCGGCGCTTCAGGCGGGGCCCTCCAGGCTGGTGGCCCTCTGCCCTGGAGGCATCCAGCCCGGACACTTGCAAAGGGTCAGTGGCGGCCGGACTGCAGAGAGTGTTCGTGCCGTCACCTGCGTGCCTGAGGTCTCTTCTGATCACAGTCCTGAATTTTCAGTGGGGGTCTCCCAGTGTCCCCCGCCCCCCAGCCGCCAGTTTCACTTCCAGGACATGGCCCTTTCCCCTTTTCGCTTTCATGTTCTTTTGCGAATTCTCAAGGTCACTTGAACATAGATAAGCTAAATCTTTAACCACTTAGTTAGAGGCCACGTGGGGATGCTAATCTGCCTTCCATGATATGACACAGTTTAATTAATTGGTTAGATTCGCAGCTCAGTGGACAAAAAGGGTTCCCCCAACTGATACTGGCAGTGGGTTTTTTTACATGCATACACACCCCTAGCCTTCCACCGACTCATGTATTGATATAATAACATCTTTCTTTGTTTTTAATGCCTGTGCTTCTGAAAGCACTGAAGAGGCAGATCAGGATGCCTTTTCTTAAGCTTTTTCTGCTTTCTGCGTTGACAAGTGCCTGCAACTTCTCAAACAGGCTTCAGCAACCTGGTGCCATCCAAATGCATTGGACTGGAGGTCTTGAAGTTCCCGCCCAGCAGGGAAGCTGGCCAGGCAATTGGGATAATTAGGCACTGCAGTCCAAAGCATCTTGGGGGGACCACCAGCATCAATACAAGAAGGGGACACGTGGCTCAGCAGAGCTGAAAAAGAAAAGGATCTCAGAGTAATTGTGGACTATAGGCTAAACATGAGCCAGTGATGTGATGCAGCTGCCAAAAGGGCAAATGCTATTTTGGGATGCATTAACAGAAGTATTACTTCCAATTCACAAGAGGTAGTAATTCCCCTATATTCCTCATTAGTCAAACCTCACCTGGAATACCGTGTCCAGTTCTGGGCACCAAGATTTAAGAAAGATGCAGGTAAATTAGAAAGGGTCCAGCAGAGGGCAACCAAAATGATCCAAGGTTTGGAAATGCTGCCCTGTGAGGAGAGACTGAGAGAACTGGGCATGCTCAGCCTTGAGAAGAGAAGGCTGAGGGGGACATGGTATCCCTCTAGAAAGACCTCAAAGACTGTCACAGAGAAGAAGGTCAAGATCTCTTCTTGCTGAAACCAGAGTGCAGGACACAGAATAATCAAGTCAAGTTGCAGCAACCCAGGTTCAGGCTGGACATCAGAAAAAGCTTCCTCGCTGTCAGAGCAATACGCCAGTGGGACCAGCTGCCTGCAGAGGTGGGGGGCTCTCCCACACGGGAGACATTCAAAAAGAAACTGGACTGCCCTCTGAGTGGGATGGTGTAATTTGGTGTCCTGGAACAGCAGGGGGTTGGACTTGATGGCCTTCATGGCCCCTTCCAACTCTGCTATTTTATTCTATGATTCTTGTCTAGCCTTCTGATCATGTAACAACCAACCCACTGTCCACACAATCCCCAAGCAGGACATGAGTGCATCAGTACCCTCCCACCCATGTGCCCCAGCAGCTGGTGTACATAGGCACACTGGACCACATGGGGAATGCTGATCAAATGGGGAAGAGAGCGTGCTTCTAACTTTCAGATTATTATTTTTACCAACATGTAGAGTTATGCAAATGTAATCATTAGTTGGGCAAAAAAGTTCCTACAAAGAGTCTGTTGAAATGTCTTTAAAGCAGTGATAGCCCCGAATAATCAGGGTCGGAGAATGGGAGATTTCTGATTAAAAAGACGGGGCGTGTGAGTGACTGGACCTTCTCTCATTTTTTCTCTTCTCCTCCAGCTTTTCGCATTTCTCATTGATTCCGCCCACCTTCCTCACTCTTCAGAAAATAGCTTGTTCTTTGCTGGACTGTTGGCATCCGGTGCTCTTTCCTGGGGGAGGGGGTGAGCCCCCAGCCGTTGGGTTGGCAGTGCATTACTGAAATTCCGTTTTTCCCTTCCAGATGAAGCTCTTGGCTCTCACGATCCTGGTCATCTTCTCCTCCGTCCATTGTGAGGAAGGGGCCCGGCTTCTGGCCTCCAAGTCGCTCTTGAATAGATACGCCGTGGAGGGCCGGGATCTGACGTTGCAGTACAGCATCTACAATGTTGGGTCTAGGTAAGTGCAGGGCTGGTTGTGGCCGGTGTCTGCCTGGGGCTCTAGTGATGGTGTCATGGCGCCCCCGTCTCTCCTCCTAGGAGTTCCCTGCCCCAAGGACTGATGCTTCCACCAGCCCGAGGCCAGCAAACAGTCAAATAACAGCCAACACCAAATCATTTCCTAGCTTATTGCAGCTCTGCAGCCAAAGACAGTTCCCTGAGCAGCTTACAGTTGCTCTCAGTATTAACGACAGTCCCTGTCCTCAGGCTTACAGACTAAGAGCACAGCATAGGAGGAAAAGGATTTGGGAAGGAGGAGGAAAAAGAGCAAAGTTTAGCCACCAGTTTTTCATTTCAAGGTCCTTACAGGGAATCATTTGATAGAGGGCATTTGCTCTGCAGATGTGGGGTGAAATGGGTCCTGAGTGGTGACTTCCAGGTTGCACCAGAAGTTTATGGTGTGTGACACTGCAGTATAGTCTTGTATCCTCCATTTTTAATGAAAATTTTATTTTGTTTGTTTATTGTTTAAGCGAGCTTTGTGGTGAGCTTGGATTTAGCCTGATTCTCCCTGGCCGTCATCCTGCACTCCCTGAACCTTTTGGGGTTGTGGGGGACGTCTGGGATGTTGGGAGTGCCGTGGGCACTCCTTACAGCGTGGTGGCCGTGGGGCGTTGCCCACTCCTCAGATGGCTGCCAGGGCAGCTGCGGCGGGTTGCAAAAATGGTTTCCCAGAAGCCAGACTGGTGAGACTACAAGAAAGGCGAGCACCTAAGAACCAGGCACAGGCCACGGTTTGTGCTCTAAAGTACAGAAATCGCTCGGTTGAGCTGATACGCAGCCTTGGCAGGCTGCCCTTGGTTTTCCAGCCCACTGTTGTTTGATTCTTTTTAAGTTAAGAGATAAAATAAAAATCCAGAGGTCAGAGACTCTAGTGGGCACCAAAAGGAGTGCCTTTGGGCACACCGGCACCCAAGCACTCTGCACAGTCCTCAGTCACATTGTTGGAAAATATTCAAGGTGACTTGGCAGGGAAATCTCAATGGAGCAAAGAGGGCCGTTTTTTAAACATTGATAGCCCCCCCCCATCCAAACATGCAGCCACTGTTTGTTTGTTTGTTTAAAGTTTTTGTAGGCCAGCTTTCACCGTGTCTCGGGGCCGCTAGTCCTCAAGAGGTGGCTTATTCTTAGCCTTCTCATCCCATTCCTTTTCTTTGTGCCATCTAGTGCTGCCTTAGAAGTAGAGCTGTCGGATGATTCCTTCCCTCCAGAAGACTTTGGCATCGTTTCTGGGATGCTCAGCGTCAAATGGGATAGAATTGCCCCGTATCCTTTTGCTCAGTGCCCCTTGGGAGCATGAGGCCTGCCAGCAGTGTTCCTCCCGGCTTGTTTGTGTGGGGAGAGAGTGGCACTGGAAACTGCTGAGGCTAATCCTAGAGATTCAGAAGGCGAGGGAGGGCCCCCCCTGCCTCTGGTCCTCGGATGGGGTGGGATAGGCACGGAGTGCTTGCAGCCGCCGGGAGAGGCTGTGTGTGGTGAGTGAGCTGCAGAGGCCGGGGTGCTTCATGAGGCCTTCCAGCTCTGCCCGTTTTAGCAAAACCTCCCTTCCTGCCCCGCCCCAGCCTTCTGAAAAGCAGCAAGGAGGCTGTTGGGGAGAGACAGGGGCTCCTGCCCCTTTTATCGGGCGCCGCCTGTTGTGCTATTTCCAGCCCCGTGCAGCTTTTTCGGGGGTGCACTGCATGCCTGGCGGTGGTGTGGTGAAGTTGGGGCTTGCTGCCCACGAGGGATGGTGAGGGGGACAGTCACCCCTCAGTCCTTGTTTTGGATCCCAGCTCGTTCCTGATTTCCGGCTTTTTCTCATTATCCCTCCCTCTTTGCTTACATTTTTATTTTTGGTAGAGTGAGAAAAGTAACAACCACCTTTCGGGAATCACGACTGCAAGACAGCTTGGGATGTCTAGCACAGGCTGGACCCCGCTGGCCTCCCTGGACTTGCCTGTCGGGCAGCTGTTTTGGCCAGCCGTGCCCGTCCGCCTTGCAGCCAGGTCTGCCGTCGAGGGCTGGGGGGTGTCGCAGGCGAAAACGTGCGCTGAGTCGCAAGTTGCGCACCCGGATATAGATTGTAAGTCTTCGGACAAGATTTGCCTCACGTTTCCTTGGAAGCACGAGGTAAACGTCAAGTGTGAATGGCACAAACGAGCAACGCCTCCCCAGGCGCCGCTTGGCCCCCGGGAAAGAGCGCTCTTCCTGCCGCCTGCCGCTATGCTTGCTTCCTTAGCCAGCCGCCCCCCAGGGCCAGCAACGTGTCCCATACGGTGGTGCTGAGGCCCTTGAAAGCCGGCTACTTCAACTTCACGTCGGCCACGATCACGTACCTGGCCCAGGAGGGAGGGCAGGTGGTGGTGAGTGCGGGGGCCCTGCTGGAGGGAGTCCCGGGGGGTGGGGCGAGCTCGGCTCAGCACACAGCGCACCCCTGCGGTTGGCACCGGCTGCCCCGGACCCCCAGCCTGTTGCACCAGTGGGCACGTCTGGGACCCAGCTGGCTCCCTGGAGGACGTGGCTCAGCCCCATTACGGCCTCCGTGTGGACTGTCTAGTCAACAGTGAACAAAGGCGTGGGTGGGGGGGAGAAGGCAGGCGTGGGGGGTGTGTGAAATAGTCAGACTAGAAGCTGGGAGGGGAGACTAGCCAGCAGAGGGTCAAGGGAAGGGTTCAGGCTGGAGGCTACAAGGAGCGAGACCCCCCCTGATTTTTTCCAAAGGTTTTTATGTAAACATCTTTTTCAAAGGCGGTGAGTGAACAGCCTTTGGGAGAGGTGCTGGGCACCCCAGGCATCGAAGTCTGTGAGTTGGAGGGATCCTTAAGGCTGTCTAGACCATCTCCTGGCTGGAGCAGTGTCAGGAGGGTGGGCGGCCATGAGGCCTCCCTGACCCGGCCCACCCGTCAGGCCCCTCTGCTCATGTCTCTTTCCAGGTTGGCTTCACCAGTGCCCCTGGGCAAGGGGGGATCCTGGCCCAGCGAGAATTCGACAGGCGGTTTTCACCACACTTTGTAAGTAACCACAGCAGCCCTGTTTCTGCTGCGGGATTTCCCCCCAGGGGCTTAATTCCGCCGGTGCTGAGTTGAGGTCCAAGGGGGTGAGACTGGGAGCAAAAGGGCGGGACCAAAATGCCAAGGCCTGTCATCTGGTTGGAGCCTGACGCTCATTTTGTAAGCCGCCCCGAGGCTTCGGCGAATGGGGCGGCATAAAAATGTTTTAATAAATAAATAATAAATTTTGCCAGTCACTAAGCCTCAGGGCCAAACTGGGACCCCGGGTCCAAGGCCCCCAACCCTCTTGCAGGCCACCCAAGCGCCCCCTTTTAGCATGCTCCTGGCATGCTCGGGAGGGTCCCAACGCAGCCTTCGCAGGGGCTGCTTCCTATCCTGGATCTGTGCTTTTCCTGGGAACGAAAAGAAGGCGGGCCAGTATCCGCTGGCAGGCTCGTGCAGCAGATCTGTAATGGTTCTCCTTCTGCTCCCCAGTAGTTTGGAGAAACTCCCCAGGAGCTGAAAACCTGCAAGTGAATAGGCGTGAGGGGGGGAGGGGTTGCCTGCACTGCAACTGACATGGGTCTCTGCCTCCACTCTCTGCACTCCTCGCCTGCAGAGCAGGGCGGCAGCTTCCCTGCGCGGTGGGAAGCTGTGCTAGTCTGTGTGAGCTCCGGGGCAGTGCGGCTGCAGGCCCTGCCTCTGACCTGCGTCCCCGTTGAGCGGCCGGGCGGCCTCCACATGGCCCTGGGTCGTTGCACCTCTGGGTTCGTGTGACGCCACGTGCCTGAGCATCAGCAGCTGCCTTGGTCCATCTGGGCCAGCATTGCCAGCATAGACTGGCGGCGGCAGCTCTCTGGAGCTTCAGGAGGAGTTCTCCCGGCCCTGCCTGGAGGTGCTGGTGCCGGTGCGAAAGGGGTTCTGCCCCGAGGGAGCGCTCCTTTGTCCACCAGTGGAGGTCAGGCCAGGAAACAGCTCAGCCTGCATCCCGTCCGTGCTGGAGCGGCCTCCCAGGTCTCGGTGGTTCCTCCCTCGCATAGCGTGGAAGCACCAGGTGCTGGACTGGGGACTTCGGGGCAGGTGGTGGGGAGCCCTCCATCTGAGACCTGCAAAGCTGCCCACTGCTAGTCTGTCAGCTTCCCATGATGCAGTGCAAGGGCCGCTGCTCAGTGGCGCAGAGCCCGCCTCTGGGGTGGCCTGGTGTGATCCCCGGCGTCTCCAGAGGGGCAAGCGATCTGACTGCACATGGTGCAGCTTCCTCTGTTTCTCTGCTCAAGAGCTCGGGGAGCCTGCGCCGGTCTCGGGCCAGCTGGATTGGTCTCCCCCTCACTCACTGCTCTGTCCTCCCTTTCCTCCCCTTCTCACAAAGCTGGACTGGGCAGCCTTCGGGGTCATGACGCTGCCCTCCATCGGCATCCCCCTGCTGCTGTGGTACTCGAGCAAACGGAAGTACGACACCCCGAAGACCAAGAAGAACTGAGCCGCACCGGGCCCTCCAGCTCCCTTCCTGCAGCTGCGAGGGCGTTCTGGAGAGGCCGCAGGCAGCCCCTGGCCCTGCTTCAGGGCCTGTTCCATTGGGAACGGTCCTCCAGGACGCAGCTGTGAGAAAACATGGATCCTCTGAGCCCTGCAGCCCCTCCTGCTCTGCCCCTTGCTAGCCATGGGGCGGAGAAATCCATTGGTCACGGAGACCCCTTTGCACATCAAACCCGCTTCCCTCAGCCAAAGCGCAAGAAACGCATTTACCCTGGAGAAGAAATGTCGGAGCCATAGGGTTATTAAAACCCATGCAAACAAACCCTCCGTCTTTCTGAGAGATCTGTAGTGCCCTGGAGTGAGGGACTTTTTTACCGTAAAAAATAAATCACGTCGTGAACATGCCGCGTGTGTGTGCCCCTGTTCCTCCCGCCCTCCTCTCAGTTTGAAGTCTTGCCTGAGTGCGTGGGTGAGGAATCCATGGCAGTGATCGACGTGTGTTGGATTGCGTGGAATATTTGCAGGGATAAACACAAGGCAAATGGGGAAGGAAGAAAATTCTTCACGAAATTGATTCACATTCTGCAGTAAGAAAGGCAGACTTCTGCGATTTTTAGGACTGAAATACTCTGGGCCTACCTTTTGTTAAGTTGCTAGTTGACCATTGCTTCACGCCCACAAGGACTAAAAACTTGGGTATGTTTCCTTTGAAGGGCCCTGAGTGTATGTGCCGTCCGCAGGTGGGGGTGGGCAGGTAACGCTCTGCTGCTTTTTGGCATCGCTAGTTTAGAGAGCTGCCTGGGGGGGCTTAGTGCTGGACAGCGAGAGGAAGAACCAGTCCCAGTAAACCTGAACTAAAAGGGGAGCTGAGTTGGAGGAAAACGGAAAAGCCAGGGGTGCCCCCGCCCCCCGCTGCCTGCTTTCCCTTCTTGCACTTAGCAGCAAGAAGTTGTGCTCCAAAAGCTTGCCTCTCTGGTGGAGAAGAGGTAGGAGGCTGGCAGACTGAACATCTGGAGGCCTACAACTCCCAGCATCCTTCAGCATTAGCTATCCTGGCTGGTGCTGATGGGAGCTGCAGGCCAAAGCATGTCAAAGGGAAGTTGATTTAGAGCTGATCCTCTTGGTAAGGCAAGGGAAAAGCTCACCTTCCTTTGCTGGACTTAGCTCCATTCTGGTCCTTGTTCCCATAGTTAGGGGAACATTTTGAGCACTGTTAGGAGAAAAGCAAATTCCTGAAAGGCACGGGTAGCCAAACATCAGCGATCCGAGCAAAAAAGCTTTCATTTCCTGGCAGTTCCATTTCAGTCGTGGCTGAAATTAAAGTACATTTTAATTTGATGTACATACTAAATATAATCGGGATAGAAATATGGATGGCCATGCAGCAGCCTCTCTCAATTTGGTGCTCACCTGACGCATTAGATAGTATTTCCTACCATGGGTGGTGGGGATACTGGGAACTGGAGTCCAAGCCACCTGGAGAGCACCAGCTTGGCAAAAGCTGCTCTGAAGTTAATCTCTGTGGAATCGCTGCCTCTCCAGGATTAAGAATTTAAGAGCTGAAGTGCATCTCACCGCGGGGCAATGGCTAACCAGATGCTCTTGGCAGTGGTGGCAGGCTTCCACTCGGGATCTCTGGCCACAGGTGCAGAGGAAGGTTTTCTGTGTACATTAAGAACCACCCGGTTCCTTTCTCAAATATTTGCATTCTCTCCTACGTGCCGGGCCATTTCATTTTTAACACACACACAGCTGCCCTGGGGTGTCCCACAACTTGCTTGCCCTTGGGCCCATTTATCACCTGCGGACGTGCCATTTTCACCCCCTGCTTCGCTCAGGGTGGGGTTGAGATCATTTTTCAAATATTAACACGAGCTGAGGTGGAGGGATGTAAACTGCAGCCCCACAGAAATCCGAACTGAAATGCCACTTTTTCACTTCAGAAAATGTACGGTTCACCCAGCGAGTGAGAGCAACAAGGAGGGACTTGGGAAAGAATACAGCTCTTTCAGGGTTTAGATGTCCAAGTGATCTGGAGTTCGCTCGAACGATCTGAGCGAGCCAAGATTATTGATGCCATCAGATTATTTAAGCCAGTTCAAAGGGTGTGTAAAGCGCTCCAAGCAGATCTCTTCCATCTGGGTGAACATGTATCAAAGTGGCGCATGCAGTTCAATGTAATTGTCTGCCATCGAGGGGTTTCCGGCTAGGACAACCCTAGGAAGGCATGTACCCCAAAATGTCCTCTCTGACAGCCCTGCTCAGCTCTTGGCCGGGCACTGTGGCTTCCTGGAAGAACCGCTCCATCTTGTAGCTGGTTTTCCTCTTCTTCTGTCTCAGGACCCCCAGGGCATGGAATGGGCTTCCACGGAGGTGGTTGAGGCCCCATCGGTGCAGGTGTTCAAAGATAGGCTGGACATGCACATGGTGGGCTTGTCGTGAGCAGAGCCGGCTGGAGCCAGGGGTCAGACTAGATGGCCCGGGAGACCCCTTCTGACACGCTCTGTTTCTCTGTTTCTATGTCTGTCTTTCCCAGATATGAGTGTCTTCTCCAGGGAGTTCGGCCTTCTCATGATGTGCCCAAAGAGAGACCGCCTCAGCTCTGCCGTTTTTGCTTCCAGGGAATTACCTGGCTTGATTTGGTCTGGGATCCCCTCACTTGTCTTTCTGTGGGTCCAGGGATTTCGCAGAGCTTTCCTCCAGCCCCCCGTTTTGAATGTACCAACGTGTTCAGATGTAAAGTAATGCACACGGGGGCAAAAATACGCTCCTGTGAACGGGTGAGGACTTGCCAGGAAAGGGATCTTGGCGTGGGCAAAGTCAGTTGGATGACAAGGCCAACCTGGCCTGCAGCTGCTGTGAAAAAGTCCACGCTGGGAAGAACTGAGAAGCGACTGAAAATAACACTGCCAAGCCCATACTTGCCATATGTTCCGGTTTGTCGCCATACCTAAAAAAAGAGCACTGGGGAATGTGCAGAAAGGGGCAAGCGATAACCAAGGGTGATCCTTTATAAAGGGAAGTTATGGCCCCTGTGGCTGTTTTAGTGTTGGAAAAAGACTCAACTGGAAAAGAGCAGAAGGCAAACAGACCGAAGAAATGGAGGATAAATCAAGGAAACGTGATGTGATCCATCTCTGGGCTGGAGGACACATTTCGAATTTTGAGAGAGTTGTTTGCACTCTCACAAAATGGCTGCCACAAGGGTGGGATAGTCCATTCCTAACATGGTGGGTAAAGTCCAGCCACGACACATTCTTGTTCAAAGAAAAGTAACTCGCCCAAGAACCTAAATCCAGGGCAGAGGTGGGAACTGAGCTCCAAAATACAAATCGTCCTTTTGAACCAAAGGACAAGCTTTTGCTTTGCAGCAAACCAGCCTCCCAGTTAAAATAAAAAACTATTAAAATATATTAAGGACACAAAAGAACAATCTCTTGGGGGGCACCAAGGGGGAGGAGTCCAGTGGGCACCTCGGACGGGGCCTTGTGGGGCATCCCCACTGTTGATGAAGCCGTGAGACTTGGCCGGCCCAGAGAGCAAGCGAGAGGATGCCCCCTTCCCAGCCCTCACTCACAAGCAGCAACTCCAGTTTGCTTTCCTGCGGGAGGAGGAAGGATGGCTGTTCTTGGCCAAAAGCAATACAGTTGATCCTCCAGAGCCAGCAAAAGTGCAAAAGTCACTGACTCTAGGCAGGAATGGGATTGGGTTCAGGACTGACCACCTGATGTTTGAGGCATAGCTTCTCTTCCCTAGCTACGGCAAATCTAGACAGCATACTAAAAAGCAGAGACATCACCCTTCCGACAAAAGTGTGTATAGTCAAGGCTGTGGTTTTCCCAGTTGCAATGTGTGGCTGTGAAAGCTGGACCATAAGGAAGGCTGAGCACCGAAGAATTGAGGCCTTTGAATTGTGGTGCTGGAGGAGACTCCTGCAAGTCCCTTGGACCGCAAGGCGATCAAACCGGTCAGTCCTGGAGGAGATCAACCCTGACTGCTCTTTAGAAGGCCAGATCCTGAAGATGAAACTCAAATACTTTGGCCACCTAATGAGAAGGAAGGACTCCCTGGAGAAGAGCCTGATGCTGGGAACAATAGATGGCAAAAGAAGAAGGGGATGGCAGAGGATGAGGTGGCTGGATGGGGTCACTGGGGCAGTGGGTGTGAGCTTTAGTGGGCTCTGGGGGAAGGTGGAGGGCAGGAGACCCTGGAGGAATGTTGTCCATGGGGTCATGATGGGGTGGGCATGACTTTGTGACTAAACAAAAACAAAACTCTCTCCCCTGCCTAGAGGCATTTGGCAAAGGTGCGATTGGCTTTGGTTGGTCTGGTAGTGCCCGATTGAGCCTTGCAGGCATGAGTTGTGGAAGAATTTCCAGGCAGAGCCTATGAATGGCTCTGACCAAAACGGAGTTCTCAGGGTTGTGGTGGCCAGTGCAGTGAAACTGTAGGCCCAAGGAGAAGCAAATTTCTTGTCAGGCCCAGTTAAGAAGGTTGCTGAAGATAAGATTGCCGATACCCAACTGGCTTTGTATAACATAGAAACAGAAACACAGAAATAGAGTGAGTCAGAAAGGGTCTCTTGGGCCATCTAGTCTGACCCCCAGCTCCAGCCAGCTCCACTCACAACATGCCTGCCATGTGCACGTCCAGCCTATCCTTGAATACCCGCACCGATGGGGCCTCAACCACCTCCCATGGAAGCCCATTCCACACCCTCGGGGTCCTAACTGTCAGGAAGTGCTTCCTGGCTTCCAAATGGAACCTGGGTTCCCTGAGCTTTGCTCCGCTGGAGCACATCCTGCCTTCCTCTGCAGGGGAGAACAGGTCTCTCCCCACCTCCGTGTGACACCCCCTCACATACCTACATGTCGCCAACAGATCCCCTCAGATCAGAGTCTCCTCCAGGCCGAAGAGACCCAGTTCCCTCAGTCTCGCCTCATACGGCATCCCCTGCAAACCGGCCACCAACCTTGTGGCCCTACGCTGCACTGACTCCAA
>NW_025336182.1:2508447-2536563 GCF_004798865.1 Varanus komodoensis
GCAGGATGTGCTCCAGCGGAGCACATCCTGCCTTCCTCTGCAGGGGAGAACAGGTCTCTCCCCACCTCCGTGTGACACCCCCTCACATACCTACATGTCGCCAACAGATCCCCTCAGATCAGAGTCTCCTCCAGGCCGAAGAGACCCAGTTCCCTCAGTCTCGCCTCATACGGCATCCCCTGCAAACCGGCCACCAACCTTGTGGCCCTACGCTGCACTGACTCCAACCTGGCTATATCCTTCCTGTAATGAGGGGCCCAGAACTGAACACAATACTCCAGTTGTGGGTGCACCAGAGTCGCATAGAGTGGTAGTAATACCTCTCTCGATCTAGAAGCCACGCTTCTGGCTATGCAACCAAGGGTGGCGTTCGCCCTCTTGGCCGTCGCATCACACGGCTGGCTCCTGTTCAGCCTGCAGTCAACCAGCACCCCGAGGTCCCTTCCACAAGCGCTGCTCTCCAGCCACTTGTCACCTAGCCTGCACTTCTGACTCCCATCCCTATGCGCCAAGTGCAGGACCCTGCGCGTATCCGCACAGAACGCCAGTGTGTGTGAACCCGCGATGCACCCATGCTTGGACTGCCAGGTAGGTTCTGGCCACCGCCACGCCAAGGGCCAAAGGGCCTGTGCCAGCCCAGCACCGTGAGGGGCCGTTCAGCTTAGGAACAAGGCAAGCA
This sequence comes from Varanus komodoensis, assembly GCF_004798865.1. Classification (NCBI taxonomy): domain Eukaryota; kingdom Metazoa; phylum Chordata; class Lepidosauria; order Squamata; family Varanidae; genus Varanus; species Varanus komodoensis. The sequence continues at coordinate 2,509,127 of NW_025336182.1, forward strand.
GGAGAGGGCAGAGATGCCCAAATGCAGAACGGTTGGGGTGGAAAGCAGTTCAGGAGACAATTTTCTTTCTCCTCCGTGGGAAGAGAACCACAAAGGAGCATTCCGTGAGGCCGAGGGGCGGAAGATGCAGGGCAGAGCTCGCGAAGGGCTTTCTCACGCGCTGCTTGGTTGGTTGGACATCGTGTGATGAGAATCCTGCACGAGGAAAACGTTGGGTTGAGTCCAGAAGGGCTTTTTTGATGCTTTGCCCAATAACTGCTAGCTCCGGTGTCGATTCATCAGCTCCTTTGCTTATGTGACAGTGGATAATTTATTGCTTCTCAAATATTTGTCTGCTGCCAACCAAACATCATGTCCCACTGAGGTGGAGGCCTTCCGATGGGCAAACCCATACAGGGGCAAAAGGCCAGGTGCAGTCAGTTGGCCGCTCCAGGCAGGGGGGTCCGTGGAAAGGCAACGGTCAAAGACAGTATTACCCAAGGAAGAGGCAGGAAGAAATCGAATGGCGGTCAGTGTGGAAGTCCAGCCACAGAGCCAGACCAGAGAAACACGCGTTCGAGGCCCGGGACACTGTAATAAGCAGCCAGCCCAGTAGCAGCCAGTCTGGCATTGAAGGCTCCTGTGGCTTGAGTTTCCAGAGGACTCGGCTGCAGTTCGCCACAGACACACTGGCAAGAGTCCTCCTCATGAGGAGGATCCTGCCGATGAGTAGTTCCACAAGTGGGCACTCCTTTGTCTAGTCAAGTAGCTTCAGACACAACCATTCTTGGGAGTGGGTAGGGTTTGGCTTCCCCTTACTCAGGAGTAGACCTTCCCACTGTCAGCCTCCGTGTCCTTGGGGGGCATCTGCCTGAAGAGGCTGCAGCTCCCCCTCCAGGGAAAAAGGGTTCCTCCAGGGAAAGCCCAACAAGCCCCTTGGGGGATGGGGAGGGAGGGCCTTACGGGGTCTCTCAGAAGATGATCAACCATGGCGTCTTTTGAGACTCCCTGCTGGGGCTGAGCCTGGCAGGGGCTGACTCCCACCCTTCCAGGGAGCCCCTTCTCTCCCGAAGGTGGTGCTGAGGGGTTTTGGGTTGGCTCTACGTCACTGATCCGCCCTGCCCCTCCGCGTTTCCCCTTTGCCCCTTGGCACACAAAGGTCTCTTCACAGGAATTCACCACGGAGCGGGAGAGAGCCTTCCTCCTCAGAAGCAGCGCTGGATGCTGGGACCAAAGGCAGCACCCTCCTGAAAGCTCCCCTGTGCACTGTGGGAGTCAACGGACCTGTAACGCTCAAGGTGGAAATGGTTTCAAAATGGTGGACGGGGTGGTCAGCTACTTTGACCAAACTCCCTGAGCAAACACTTTCTGAGCAAATGCAGCAGCCATAAAATAAAGGTGAGATCTCTTGTGGACTGATAACCAGGTAAAGATGTGGGGTGCTTGAAGCGCTGAACGGGGAACCCAGGAGATAGAAACAGAGCGCGTCAGAAGGGGCCTCCTGGGCCATCTAGTCAGACCTCCAGCTCCAGCCGGCTCTGCTCACGACATGCCCACCATATGCATGTCCAGCCTGTCCTTGAACACCCGCACCGATGGGGCCTCAACGACCTCCCATGGAAGCCCCTTCCATCCCCTCGGGGTCCTGACTGTCAGGAAGTGCTTCCTGGCATCCAAATGGAGCCTTGGTTTGGGCTCTGGTCCCCAGTTGCTGACTGGGTGACCCTGGGCCAGTCTCTCACTCTCAGCCAAGCCTGTCTCGCAGGGTTGTCATGAGGATAAAGCCATCTTGGGTCCCTCACAAGAGGAAAAAGGGTGGGATGTAAATTCGATGCAATAAGAATTATACTCCAAAAGTTGGGAGAGGCAGGGGAAGTCCGTTGGAGCACCGGAGAGCAATAAAGGATCCACACTGAATGGCTGCGTTTTTCAGAAGGGTTCTGCACGGTGGCGAGCACTGAAAGCACCAAGTTGCAGATTACACCAAAAAGCCTGAGGTGCTGAAAACACAGAGGGCCATGAAGAGCGGGGCAACCACCGTGGCTGCCGCTTCCCCCCGACTAGGAATGGTGAGAAGAACTGGCAGTGCTTAGCTCAGAAAACGGATGGACCAGAAGCGGCACGACGGAAGGGTACAAAATTCCTTAAATATTACCGAAAGTGTTTTGTGCTGTCAAACTGCCTCCCAGTTATGGTGGCCTGGCCCTAGGAATGAGCGCCTTCCACGGAATCCCTGAAGAGCAGAGTTGGAAGGGGCCGGGGGGCCGCTGGGTCCCAACCCCCTGCTCAGTCAGGACTCCCAGTTAACGCCCCCCCCCCCAGCTGCCTCTTAAATGCCTCCCGGGTGGGAGAGGCCACCATCACTGGAGGTCACGGGTTCCACTGTTGCACTTCTCTAACGGTCAGGAAGTTCTTCCTGATGGCTAGTCAGAATCTGGTTTCCTGCAACTTGAGCCCCTTATTCCATGTCCCGCACTCTGGGATGATCGAGGAGAAATCCTGGCGGTCGTCTTTGTGACTGCCCTTCAAGTACTTGCAGAGTGCTCCCCTCTCTCCCCTCAGTCTTCTCTTCTCGAGGCTCAACATGCCCAGTTCTTCCCCTTTCTCCTCACAGGGCTCTGTCTCCAGGCCCCGGGTCATCCTTGCTTCCTCCTCTGAACCCTTTCCAGCTCGGCTGCATCTTTCTTAAGCTGCATCTTTCTAATCGTCACAAGAAGTGAGTCTTCTTCTCCCGTGCATCTAGAACCATAAAAGATTATCTGATGAAGCTGAACAATGACTAAGCCAGGACAGAAAAGAGACAGATACTTCAGACAATTATGGGGCTTTTAACTTGCCGTTCTCCCAAGGCGTCTGTTTCTGGCTTCTTTCAGGATTGAGGTAAGTGCCTTTATCCATCTTCTCTTGGTGCGGGTTTCTTTTATTCTATTACACACCTATAAGGTGGTGGAATTCCAGGGAGGCATATGGTCCTCACCCCATAGCAGTTCATTCAGCCATTTCCAGATAATTCAACATTTTCCTTGCAAGGAAAAAAGGCAAGGAAATGCCTGGAGAGCATGGGGTAAGCCCCGGGAACAACACTGTTATGCCAAGCACCCACAAACCACTGAGAGTCAGGAATCACAAGTGCACAACCAATGTCTTGTGTAGAGAGACCCGGGGTGTAAAGACGGCCACCGAGTGATCAGGCCAGTTTATGGAGGAGGTGGCCTGGGTGCGAAAGCTGCGAAGTGAAGCAAGTCGCCAGGAGGAAAACGGGCGTGTTCAAAACGTGGCGCTGGATGGGAGCTTCGCAAGGGAGGAACAAGGGGCCCTGGACCAACTCAAGCCAGAACTTTCCCTGGAAGTGAAACTGGCGAGGTGAGGCTGTTATGCTTTGGCACATCCTGAGCAGGCAAGGCTCCTTGGGGTGGACAATCATGCTGGGGAAAGTCAAGGACAGAAGAAGAGGAGGACCAGTTATGAGATGCAGCGATTCCGTCAAGGAAGTCACAGCCCTGAGCTTACAAGAGCTGAGCAGAGCTGTCAAGGAGGGACCACTTTGGAGGCACAGCTTCCTCGCTGTTAGTCGCGAAGTCCCGTCCGACCCATCGCGACCCCATGGACAACACTCCTCCAGGCCTTCCCGTCCTCCACCATCCCCGGAGTCCACCCAACCTCACACCCACTGCCCCAGTGACTCCATCCAGCCACCTCATCCTCTGCCATCCCCTTCTTCTTTTGCCATCCATTGTCCCCAGCATCAGGCTCTTCTCCAGGGAGTCCTTCCTTCTCATTAGGTGGCCAAAGTATTTGAGTTTCATCTTCAGGATCTGGCCTTCTAACTAATCTACCATAGACATTTCATTTGTGTTTGCTGCCTTGCGATTGTGAAGAAGGAGAATTTGATCATTTGATTGTTTCTCAAATATTTGCACTCCGCTTACCAAATATGAACTATTTCATATTCACCTCATGAAAACATAACTGCTCTGGTCAGTCCCATCAAGACCGCACTCGCTTCAGCCTATCAGCTACTGATTTTTATTTGCTGATTGCTTTTTTCTTTTCAGGGTAGCGTATTTGCCCAATATTTCTCAAATATTTGCAGTTCACCTATCAAAGATAAGGCTTTTCATTTTCACAGAATGGGAGGGAGGATGCAGACAGAAGGGTCCCACGAGGAACTGTGCTGAGGCCGGTGCTTTATCACTTTGCGCAACTGCTCTGGTCTCCCATCCGGTGTGGGTAAAGCAAAGGATAACAGAAGATGAAGAAATCATTTAGGGAGTAAATTGTTATATTCGCCTGGCTGACCTCACGCACTATTATGGGTGTTGGCTGTATGAAAGATATCTGTATGGAGGTATTTGACCCTCTATTGCTCAGGAAAGGGAAAGTGTGAAAATATACATTTTTTCACGTTTAAAATATACATAACCCACTTTTACATCAAGGCATCTTACATAACCACTTAAATGGATTTAAACAATACATTAAAATACAGCCAACACATAAGAATTACAGAAATAAAAATTAAAACTCCACTACAGGATAAAGGCCTTAAATAACTAAGCAGAAAGACAGCAGGGACGAGCCAAGCTGAGCTTCTCTTGGGTGGGAGACAAGCAGCCTGGGAGCAGCCGCCAAAAAGTCCAAGAGGGAGGGTTTGCCTTGCAGGTCTGAGGACCTGGGTGGGCTCATATGGAAGAAGGTGGTCATTCAGGTAGCCTGACTGCCAGCTGCGAAGGACTTTCTAAGGCATAACCTTAAACACATAATTATGAATTAAGTATAAATAATAAAGTTCCAGGTAGCTGGCCTCAAGGAACAGTCTGGCCACTGCATTCTGGGACAGCCCAAGTTTCTCAACCCTTCCCATAGCCACCCCGAGTAGAACGCATGACAGGAGTCCGCACGGGATGTAACGTGGCAGGTGGATCCATGCCTGGAACAGGTCAGATACAGTCAGCACTGCATCCTCAGCTCTGCAAAAGTGCTTGCGCCACCACTGAAGCCCGGGTTCAAGACAAGTACACAAGCACAACTGCAGACCTGAGTCCTGGGGGAGTGTGAGCCGTCCAGGACAGGCTGAATCCCAACCCTTAGCCTGCCTTTCAGCTGCCCAAAAGCACCTCCTCATGTCTTTGCCCTCGTCCGGTCCGCCACCAGCTCAGGCACCAGTCTGAGAACCAGAGGAGGTTCCTTGGGTTTGGATGGAAAGGAGAGGGAGAGTCAGGTGTCACCAACTCCCCAAACACTGGTGCCATCTCTGTCTTCAGTGGCAGGAGGAATAAGGTAGGGCCTGAGGGGAACCGCTGGTCAATGGCCAGGGGGCCAAGAAGAACCTCCTAGCACCTGCTTTCGGGGTGACCCTCCAGAAGGCCTGCAGACACTATCTAACGCTGTTTCCCAGGTGCATCTCAGATATACACCTCAGGAGGAAGATACGGCTGATGGTGCCTATTGCTACGGCAAACCGACATGGACGTCCTCCCCCTGCCCAGTTCCCAGCGTGGATTGTCCACCAAGGTGACCAAAGCAATCTTCATCCCCTAAACAGGTGCCAGCCAGAGTGAAGTGGATCCAGAAGTGGCTTGAAGTCCAAGTCTCTCTGTAGCTCTCAAAATCCTACATAAAAGACATACACAAACAACCAACATGCAATTCTATTTCCGCCTTTAAAAGTGTCAGAGCTGAACCATGGGAGGCCGTTGAGAGAGCTCATTAAAAATGCTAGGAGTGAGACACGGCTTAAGAGTTAAGAATTCAAAGTGAAAATATATGGTGGGTGGATGAATACGAAGATTTTGGAATTTGGTTGAATGCAATAAAATTTAGGATAGAGATGGTCCATGGTTGCTTTTTTAAGGAAAAAAATGTAATAGGTAACCCAATCCTAAACTTAGCCTTGAGAACATACATTGCATAGTTTCAGTTCTATTATATATCATGGAATTGCGGTGCTTAATGCAGACTGGCGTGAAAAGGTAGAAGCCCCAGAAATATGAATCTGTTACAGGATGCTACACACTCCACGCCCGAGAGCATGGGACGGGGACTCAGGCGATCCGGGTTCGAGTCCCCACTCAGCCATGGAGCCAACTGGGTGACGTTGGGTCAGTCACTGACTCTCAGCCCAGCCTACCTCACAGGGCTGTCGTAGCGGGGATAAGCTTGAGAGCAGCTGGGGGAGGATGGAGTAAGCCACTCTGAGGTTTTTTTTTTAAGAGAAAGGTGGGCTATCAATCGAAAGCTGCGCAGCGAGCCGTGGCTACTGGGGGGTCTATACGTGGATGAAGTAAGGCCGGGCCCGCTGCCTGGCCGTGCGAAGAAGCAGCGCCGCGCGCGGACCCCCCGCCGGCGGCGCCTCCCTCTCTGCCGCGGGGCGTGGCCTGCCCGTACCTGCCCGCCCGCGCCCGCGCCCCCCATTGGCTGGCTCCTGCGCGGGCGTGGCCGCCGCAGCCTATAGGAGCCGTGCCCGCGCTCCGCTGGCCACCTGCTCGGACTGCTCCAGCCATGGCAGCGACGCCGCGCGCCCCCGCCGCCGCCGCCGCCGCCGCCGCGCGCATCCTGGCTCTCGCGCTGCCGCTGCTGCTGCTGCTCCCGCCGCCCGCGGCGCTGCTCCCCGCGCAACTCGGGGGCGTGCAGGACAGCCCCGTGGACGACCCGGGGGTGCAGGAGGCGGCCGCCTTCGCCGTGCTGGCCTACAGCAAGGCCAGCCCCGGCCCCGTGTATTTCAAGGAGCTGCGCATCGTCAAGGCGGCCAGCCAGGTAGGGGCCGGCGACGCCCGCGCGCTCCCGGCGCTGCTCGGAAGGCGCTGCCTCTGCGTCCGCGCCTCCCCGCCCAGGGGCTGGACTGCCGCTCGGGGAGTGGGGCCTGCGGGCCCCTCGAAGCAGGCAGCGGTCAAGCCGCGCCTCCGTGGGCCCGGGTGCGCCAGGCCTTTCCGGCCTGTGTCAACCCGGGGAAGAGCTGAGCTGGAGGGGTGGGGGGCGCCCTGCCAAGGAGACTGACTTTCTCCTCTTCCCTCCTCGTCCTCTTTCTTTGCGTGCCGCTTCTTCTATTGCAAGCGTGAGGGCCAGGTCTGCTCTCTTTTGTTAGTTCTGTAGAAGCTGCTTTAGGCACCTTTTTTGACCCAGAAATTTATTTTATTCATTTCATTTCTATGCCACCCCATAACCTGAAGGTGCTCTGAAATGGCATAAATACTTTGAATACCTAGAATAAATGAATGCATTTGAATCGTGATGTTGGAGAAATCTCCTTGGACTGCAAAGAGATCAAATCAGTCAATCCTAAAGGAAATCAACCCTGGCTGCTCTTTAGAAGGCCAGGCACTAAAGCTGAAGCTCAAATACTTGGGCCACCCAATGAGAAGGAAGGACTCCCTGGAGAAGACCCTGATGCTGGGAATGATGGAAGGCAAAAGGAGAAGGGGCGGCAGAGGTTGAGGTGGCTGGATGGGGTCACTGGGGCGGTGGGTGTGGGCTTGGGTGGACTCTGGGGATGGTGGAGGACAGGAGAGCCTGGAGGAAGGTTGTCCATAGGGTTGCGAAGAGTCAGGCTCAACTTTGCGACTGAACAACAAATATTATTCCTTCAGTGCATTTATATCCGGTCGGTCTTCCTCTTGCAAGAAACCTAAAGCGGCTTATAAGGTTCTTCTCTCCATTTTATCCTCACAACAGCCCTGTGAGGTAAGGTAGGTGAGTAGCCCAAAGACTCCAGTGAGCTTCATGGCTGAGCTGGGGCCAGAATCCAGATCTGCCCAGTGCTCTTAACCACGACACACGCAACTTCTCAAGCATGTGGAGAGCTGTCCTGCCGATTCAAGGCAGTGATGTGCTTGGAAGCATTGCAGGGATTCCAGTGGGATGCAGGAAATGAGCTGGGACAGCCTGAGTTCAAAGCGTCCCTTGGCCAAGAAGCGCACCAGGTGCCCTCGGACTAACCTACCGTACAGGGTTGGTGTAAAGATAAAATCAGAGGAGAAAAATCCCTTGGGACAAGGCAAGATATAAACGGATCTATTAATAAAAACTCAGCTGATGGCAGTCCCCCGTCAAGGCCTGCTTTCTTGCTTGCGTCTGCTTGCTTTCAACCACGCTGTCAAGGCCAAGGTGTGTCTTTTGTGCCCAGGCACACAGGGGGTCAGGCCACCTGGATTCCAGCAGTTTGGGACTGCAGAGGTTGCTTCTTGGGCACTAGGGAGGCACTGACGAAGGTATGGAGTTAACATCTGGAATTAGGGGGCACCGGGGGGCAGACCTAAACAGAACAATTAGGACCATCCAAGGAGCTGAGTTTCATTCAGCAGGTTGTCGAGTAGGGGGGTGGCACTACATAATTGTCCCCCTCCCCACCTTCTCCCAGGTCGTCGAGGGGATGAAGTACTTCCTGACAGTGGAGGTGGTGAGCACACAGTGCGAGAAGAAGAGCGGCGTGGAACTGACCGAAGCGGAGCTGCAGCTCTGCCCGATCGCCCCACGCGCCGAGCAGCAGGTGAGATGGGGACTCGGTGGCTAAGTTTGGGGTGAGGTTGTTCGTGGCCCCGAGAGCATGAAGCCCTCTGCACAGGACAACTTTCCGCTGGATGGAGGAAGATCGATTGCCATGGACGGAGCCACGGGCTCCCACCTGCTGCCCCTCCGGACGACTGGGGGTTTGCGAAGCTGTGGAGAACGTTGCTAGATCCCAAATCGTCTCATTCCCACAGGGCCTTTGTTGAATGAGCCATAGCAGTCGAAACAGGTTGGGAATAGGATAAATGTGCAGGATAGATGGCCCATAACAGCAGGGCTGCCAACGGAGCCGGTCCTGTGGGTAGAGATTAGCCATGCCAGATTTGCGGTATGACATGGTGACTCTGTAGTGTGACTTTAGTCACCTGATTGTAGCACCTCTGCATCTTCCCCAAAAAAGCTCCCTTGAAGGAACTGTCTGCAAGCTGAGCACTGCCTTGCAAGAGGCAACCAGAGGCCTCGATAGTTGTCTCTAAACTCATCGTGGCAACAGGGCAGAGACGCAAATTTCATTCCTGCAGGACTTGTAACGGTGACAAATTTCATTTCGAAGCCCTTTCTGCTTCATCTGGACCAGTTCTCTGCTCTGTGGGCCAGCCAAGCAGGTTTTTACGTACGGAGACTTCTACTTTTGCAGATTCCAGAGCAGTGAACACTGAGACAGAACAGATGAACTGTGTCTGGCTCCAGGAAGCATGCCTGTTTTGAGGATCAGTCAGAAACAGCACGGTCATGGTGCACACCTGGCCTCTGGTGGCAGGGAGTTCCATGGAACCGGAGCCACCACAGTGAAGGCTCCCCTCTCTCTTCTAGCTTCCGTTGTGCACAGCAAGGCCCTGGTGGTGGACTTGTGTTCCACACACAAGCTTTGTTCCTGTATCTTAAATTCTCACGATTACCAGGTGGCTTTAGGAAAGCGTCCTCGGGGCCTGGAGGCTGGTGCCTTGAATCATCAAGAGCTCTTTGCACTCAGTAAGCCAGTGAGCGGGGGTGGGATGCGCATGGCTACCAGGAAAGGGTGGAGGTTTGCTGTCGCACTTCAAGCTGAAACGATTCATTCCCCTTTCGGCCTGAGCCATTTGCTCTAACATCCACGCCAGAATTGCCAGTCAGCGCCAGTTTGCTGGTGGATCCTCTCCCACACATCCTAACTCCTTGTACTTCTCCTCCTGCCCCCCTCCAGAGATACACCTGCCACTTCACCGTCTGGAGCCGGCCGTGGCTGAATGAACTGCAGCTCCTGGGCTCGAGTTGCGTGGCCTGAACATCCCGCTGAGGGTGGGGGGTCGCGTGTCCCGGAGCCAATCCGACTGCTGGGGCTACAAGATGAATTTGGAGTTCTGAGAGTCTTCCTCCTGGACACGTGCAGTTTCCGGCATTCTCTGTGCAGAGATGGGGAGCGAAAGAGCTGCCCCTCCTACTCATACCCCCTCCCCCGCTTCCTGATAATCTCCCTGATTGTGAAATGAAAACTCCCCCCTACCCCCGGAGAAAGATCATACGAAACTTGCTGATTGCTTTGTAATCATTTTAATAAAGAGGCTTTCCCATTGATGCTCTGAGTTCCTGAGTCTGATTCTCTTCTGCCCCGAGGGCCAAAAGGCCAATTCAGGGAAGGTCTCGGCCGCATCCGGTGTCGCTCCGAGCTGCTGTGCGGAGCCGCTGGGCATGGCTCCATGCTCCCATGCGCCAAGGCCACCCTGCTGCGCATGTTCATGCCGTGTCGGCGGCTGCTGGGTGAAGGCGCTGCATGCACACGGGGCATCCCAGGTGGCACTACTTGGGGCAAAAAGCCCCCGTGTTGCCGTATGCGGGAGCTCCGGTGTTGCGTGTATCCCTCCAGGCCTGCCTGAGGGAAATGGGAAGGGGGTGCAAAGGCCAAAGGGTCAAGGGTTTGCCCAGAACACAGAGACCGCCGATTCCAGGACTTGGGGGGCTTTTCTCACTTGCTTCTCAGCATTGCGGCTGCTTGTTTGCCCAGCCAGTGGAAGTCCGATGCAGGAGTGGCCCTTGCCACCCACGCTTCCTGCTGTGCAGGGCCAGCGAGGCTCAGACAAGCAGGCAAGGCACGGGTATATTGTGTCCAGTTCTGGGCACCAGGAGTTAAGAAAGACGTAGAAAAATGAGAAAGGGTCCAGAGGAGGGCAACCAAAATGATCCAGGGTTTGGAAGCACTGCCCTGTGAGGAGGGACTGAGGGAACTGGGCATGTTCAGCCTTGAGAAGAGAAGACTGAGCAGGGACATGATACCCCTCTCTAAGTACCTCAAAGGCTGTCACGAACAGGAGGGTCGAGATCTCTCCTCAGTGATACTGGAGTGCAGGACACGGAATAATCAAGTCAAGCTGTGACAACCCAGGTTCAGGCTGGACATCAGGAAAAGCTTCCTCACTGTCAGAGCAATACGGCAGTGGAACCAGCTGCCTGGAGAGGTGGGGGGCTCTCCCACATTCAAAAAGGGTCTGGACAGCCCTCTGGGTGGGATGGTGTAACGTGGTGTCCTGCAACAGCAGGGGGTTGGGCTCGATGACCTTCATGGCCCCTTCCAGCTCTGCTATTCCATGGTTCTATGATAGGTGCCTAGGCTGGCCCTGGCAGCTGTAGGAGGTCAAGCTGAGGTTGGCTCTTGGAGCAGAGCTGCCCCTGTGGGACTGCCGCTGGCCTCGGGTCCCGCTGGTGGGTCTCTCGAAGGCATAAACTTGCTACAGGGGAGCTGCCTCTGATGGAGTCCAAGAAGGCCAGTGTAGTCAACACGGGCAGGCAGCTGCTCTCTGGGATTTCAGGAACATCTCCGGCTTTCTCTGGAGGTGCTGAGCATGCAGCCAGCAAGCGTCTGCATGCGACGGGGGCTGTGCCACTGAGCCGGGGCCCTTCCTGGGTGGCTGCGGGAGGACCTCTTGAAAGCGTGTGTTCCTGAAAGCAAGTATCTGAGAGGAGGATGAGCGAGCGGCAACATGCAGTGCGCATGTCTCTTAACAGCTTAAGTTTGGACCCAAGTGTAAATTTGAGAAACTACTGCGGGGGCTACTGGAAACTGGCTCACATGGGAGGAAAAGTGGACTAACGAGGTTTGGGCAGGGAGGTAAAAGGTATGGCTGGGAATGGGAAGAAATGGGAGAGAAAGAGCAATTCTGGAAAGGGAGCGAAAAAGGACCTCTCTGATATGTCCATGGTTTTTAAAATTAGTATTCCAGCATCTATTTTGAAGCGGGCAGGGAAGGGAGATCCTTGGTGGGTCCCCTGGTTTGAGGCAGTGGAAGCCGTCGTTGGAGTGATATTTCCAAGGCTGGAATAGACTGATCTGCTGATCTGGGGACAGCAAAGCAGCCGGGGGAGCAGTTATATCTGCTGTCACCGTGTCAGGTGTGCAGACTGAGAAATGAAGCAAGGAGTTCCTAGATCAGGAATATTCTGCCCTCCCACGACATTTGATCTCGACCTACATTATCTTGGGAGAAAACCCCATGGGGAAAATCAGTTTGGGAAAGGGGGGCAATTTTTAGCTTGCAGCAGAAAAACCCACCCCAACAACAACAAACGCACAGGAGTCGAATGCAAGAGCCACCAATCTCGAGAAGAAACAGACCAATCCATGGAATTTTTTGCAAGCATGACAGATGCTAAGAATGCTAAGCTAAAAAGCCCTTTAATCTGGTCCTCGGGGCTCTTCTTGTGTCATTAAGGCTGCTCCAGTCCGCCCAGCGGTGGCCAGATCTGGTCTGCCTTAGCCAAGCACCAGTGGAGAGCCAGCATCTCTCTCCCAACCTCCCTCTTTTTCCCTTCCCAGCAGATCACGAGGAGGCGCTTGTATAACTACAGCGTCTCCTCGTGAGCTGTAGTTGAGCTAAAGGCTTCCCAGGTCTGTGACCACATAACAAAGATGGATTGATTGAGCTGAAGTGACCAGCTAGGACTAGGTTGGGATACAAAGGGTCATAGCTAATGCTCCCTAAATGGGGAGTCAGGCATTGGCTCCAATCCAGCCTGAGTCTCTCTCCTCCCTTCTCTACCAAACAGAGTTGGTTCTACCCTCAGGGAAGTTCATGCAGCTTCTGGGCCAGATGGCAGGAACGCTGGATGTGCCTTAATTGGTCCACGTATTTGACCTGGCAGAGGACCACGGGACTGGTAAAGTCACACATGACCCTCTGATCCCCCACAGTTCCACCATGTGCCCCCTTGTCAAACCAGGCGTTCTGTGTCTCAGCAGCCACTTAGCTAATCGCAGCTCGTTGGCCTCGACATTCCAGCGAAGCATTCTCATGGCCTCTTCTTCTGGTTCACACTCAGAGTCTGAAACCTCCACCTCAGAGGGCTGCATTTTGGGAGAAGCAGGCCCAGTCCTTACAGCTCTTGCAACAATAGGAAATTGGATCGCTCTGCAAATATTTGCACATTACCTTCCGAACATTAATGTTCTGCCCCAGCTGAGCCTGTCTTGGCACTTAGGCTTCTAAGGGACAAATCCAGTGGCAAGTCAGTAAATGGACAAAAAGTCCAGTACGGAGGTATTAGTCCATCTAGAAAACAGCTGAAGGCAGGAATAGTCAATTAAAAGCCAATGATCAAACAAAGTCTTGTTGACCAATTATAACGCACTTTATGTTCACCTTATGAAAACAAATTTGTTCTCATTTGTCACAGGCCTATCAGATCTAACTTCATCTTATCAGTTCCGGGCATTTAAGCTTTGTTTGCTACTCAGCCTTTTATGTTTTGAGGGTGGGAAATTGCTCAAATATTTGCCTTCTGCCTATTGTAGGACCCTCACCTACTGCAGCGTTGGATGGAATATAAACAAACGGAAGGCTCCCACATGAATTCCAGCACAGAGACCGAGACTGGTGCCTTTTCACTTAAGGAAGCTGTTCCTGCTCGCCCAGCAGCTGGGGTGAGCCCAAACTGGGAAAGAGAAGCAGAAGACAAAGAAATACCATTTCCCCTAGTTAACCTCAAATTACCGGGGATACTAGCTCTAGGAGAGACCCTATAGAAGAAGATATTTTAAAGATATTCCCTTGAAAGATCCAAAAGGAAAGTGTGCAAAATGCCAGGTGTGATAGAGAAATGTTGCACCTGAAATGAAACTGTGAAAATAATGCTATCTACTTGTACACTAAATGTGTTAGTGGTCAGATCTGATCCACTGTTGGGGAAATTAAGAAGAAAAATCAGCAGGAAGCTTGATTTCAATGCGTGAATTCAGCCCACTGTTTAATCTATCATCAAACGGGATCTATTCTGCCTCTCCACATAAGAGGTGGGGTGAGTCCCCAAAGGAGGCCACAGCAAGGACCTCGGAAGAGCTGAGTGGGGCCGCTGTGGGTGCGACATTTTGGAGGGCTTGTCATCATTCACGGGGTTGACATAAGTCCAGACCCAAAGAGCTTTTCAAGAAGCTGAAACATCAGCACCACTGCCCCTTTCCGCAACAGGCCAGGCAGACTCACACGGACACATCGGACCGGAACGGAAAGGGGGCAAACCTCTTTGCTCTCCGGCCCCCTCCAAGAAGTCCATCGCGGCCCCCCTGCCTGCTCCAGTGGGTGCTCCAGGGAGCCCCTCCGGGACCCCTCCGCTGGGGCACGTGTCCTTGAGCTCTCTCCTCCTCGCGTGGCAGCCACGGGGCTCTGGCAAGGCTGCAGCACCAGGCGGGAGTGGGCAGGAGGGCAGAAGCTGACTGCGTGGGCCGCCAGCTGCAGGCAGGTCAGACAAGCACCGGCAGCACTGGATCTCCCCTGAGGCAGCCAGGTGAGGCCAGGGGCTGTGCCCGGTGCTTGGGCCATACATGCACGCGATCAAGTCCTCCTGGTCTCCGCAGCCCCAGTGCTTCGCAGCACTTCGTTGCAGCATAAACTCAGCAGCTGGCATTTGTTCATGCCTGCCGGGTGCTGAGAGAGGCATCTAATTTCTCCATGCGCACCTTTCTTGGTGTCCCCGGCACCTGTTTTTTCCGTTAAAATCTGCTTAATTGCATTTTTTCTCAACTGAAAGGGGAGCTCACGGTGAGGTGAAGTTCTGCTTTTGCCACCAACTTTATTTGGGATTGAAAGAGCAACTTTTTGCTTGGACAAATCTCTGCCTGCATTCACAACATCCTTTAACTTTGGTGTCTTCAGAAAGGGTGTCATGAGCACCAAAGCACTTGGCATCGGTCAAGATCCTTGTTTCTCCCCCTGCGGTGGATGGTTGTTGGCGTACCTGCTCCTAGTTTTAGACTCATCAGACCAAAGTCCGGAGTGGCTACACAGCCGCCATATTGCAGCCACTGTAGCTTCAACTGAGTTTGTTAACGCATTTTAATGGTTTTCTATTTTACTGCGGGGAGGCTGGCTCCACAGTGAAGGGTTTGTATATTTGGGTTCAAAAGAGGGTCCTTGTTTTGCACCGCAACCCCTATTTCTGGGTTGTCCTTGTAACTTCTTGGGCAAGTTACTTTTCTTTTAGACTCATTTTTTTGCCTTCTGAGAAATGGGTATTTTGAGACTGGTCATGCCTGTGGTAGCACCCGTATTCCAGCTATTCCGTGAAGAGTACCTGCCTCTCAGAACTTAGAATAATTACTCTGAGGTATTGATCAGGGTGCCCCAAACAGCTGTAACATTCTGGCGCAGAATTGCCTCAGCGGTTAGTTCTGACCCAGTGCCTCACTTAGGGAAGGTTTGCTGGATGGAATCTATTTCTTCCGTAAAGAAGCAAGAGCTGGCACCTTGCTGCAGAAGCCCTACATTTTGAATGAACGAGCGGTGAAGTTCAGAAGCCCCTTTATATACCCACCCACGCCCTTAGATCAGCTCAGGAGGCCCTTCTGCAAGAACCACCCCTCAGGAGACGAGGGAGGTGGCAACGAGGCGAAGGGCCTTTTCTGCTGCTGCCCCCCATCTTTGGAACTCCCTCCCTAGGGAGATTTGCCTGGCACCATCTCTATTTTCCTTTTGGTGTCAGGCAAAGACATCCCTTTTAAGGAATTTTTTTACACTTAGCCTGAATGCCGTGGCCCTTTTTATATTACTTTCATAGATGTTTTGATTCATGTGTTTTAATTCATTTTAATATGTTTTAATTAGTTAATATGTTTTACATGTTGTAAGCCGCCTAGGAAGGCCTCGGCAGTTACAGGCGGCCTATAAATACACGTATACATAAATAAATTTCATGTGACACCTGCAAGAAACTCCAGTCCTCCATTCGAGATTATGACCTCCTTCG
This sequence comes from Varanus komodoensis, assembly GCF_004798865.1. Classification (NCBI taxonomy): domain Eukaryota; kingdom Metazoa; phylum Chordata; class Lepidosauria; order Squamata; family Varanidae; genus Varanus; species Varanus komodoensis. The sequence goes on from NW_025336182.1 coordinate 2,524,820, forward strand.
TTTCTACAACCTCCTGCATTTTTTCGAGGTGGCAACTTGGACCCACCCTGCAAAAGCACCGAACTGTCCAGCTCTGAACTGGGGGGACCTAGGCGAGCCGTGGGGTCCCCCCAACCTGGCCCAGGAGAATCACCCTCGTCTGCGCGCTGCTAGCCCCCCTCCCCGTTCAGATCGCCCGGCTTCTGCCACCCTGATGCGTTCAACGCACGGGCGCGGCTGTTGCTCTACAGACAGCGGCCGCTTCTTCGTCCCCGATGAGATGGAGGGCGAGAACCTGCTTGCGCGCCAGGAGCCGCAGGGAGAAAGCCATCTCCTGAGCATGTGCAGCGTCCCGTTTTGCGCCGAAGGGCTCGGGCCGCGGGGCCAGCCAGCGCCGGCGGCGCGAAGGCCGAACGCGCTCGGGAGGGGGAGAGCGCCTCCTTCGCCCCCTCACCTGCCCATTCATGCTTCCGCGCCCCCGCCGCTCATTGGCCGGCTCCTGTGTGGGCGTGGCCTCCGCGGCCTATGAGAGCGGCCGGCGCGCTGCTCGGGCCCAGCTGCGTCCTCTCGCTCCGGCCATGGCGCTGCTGCCGCGCTCACCTGGCGCCCTCGCCCTGGCGCTGCCGCTGCTGCTGCTGCCGGCGCTCGCCGCGAGCCGGGTGCCCATGCCTGGGGGCCTGGTGGACCGCTCCGTCGCCGATCCCGACGTGCGGAAGGCGGCCGCCTTCGCCGTGGAAGCCTACAACCGCGCCAGCAACAGCCTCTTCTACTACAAGGTGCTGCGCATCCTCGACGCGAAGAGCCAGGTACGTGCCCCCCGCGGTGGGCGGTCGAAGGAAGCGGCCGGGGGCCCGGGGCGGAGGTTGGGGCCCGTTCCTGGGCCCCCCGAGGCCGATGCAGCGCCGCTCTTCCTGAGCAGCTTGCTGTGCCCCAGCTCTTGGGGAATGCAAATTTGTGGCTCTGTGTAAATGGTATTTCCTGGGCTACAGGTGGTGGCTGGAGTAAAATATTATCTGACCGTGGAGCTGGTGAGCACACAGTGTGAGAAGAAAGGAGGGTCAGTCCTGAACCAGGCAGAGGTGGATCTCTGCGCAGTTGCTCCCACAAATGAGCAGCAGGTGAGTTTTGAAATGGGTGATTGTCTTTGGGGCTCGTGATTTATTCAGTGGCAGAAAGAAAAAAGGAGATTCCTGCATCAACACACTTTTTCAGTTGGCCTCCCAAGCCGGTTGATGGTTGTGCAGACAAGCCCCCTTCGTAAGCTGGTTTGACATCCAAAACCCATGGAAAAGTCCTTGAGAATTTGTGGAGATGCTGGGGTATTAATGTATTGTAGATATACTGATTTTCCTCCCAGGAGCATGAATTTGCATGCATGTCTCCCCTTTCCCTTTTAGCCTCACAACAGCCTTGTGAGGTAGGCTAGCCCGAGAGTCATGCCTGCCGCAAAGTCACCAAACAAACTTCAATGTAGTGTTGGATCTGGGTTCGGAAGCAGCCTTAAATTCCATCGAAATCAAAGGGGCCCCCTTTGGGAGATATCTCATGAAGGAACAATCCATTCTGTCCTTTTTTCCCCACAAAGGACGGCTGTATTATTCAAATATTTGCAGGCCTTTGTCCTTTGACCCCACTGTTCAAGTTAAATCAAGAAGGAATCAAGAAAAAGATGGTACAACTCTCATTTCCCCAATGCATCCACCCACTAAGACATTCCTTTTAAAAACGTAGTGCTGCTTAGCCTTCAGGTTAGTCCGAGACACAATTTCCATGAGTCCCAGCAATATATCCAACGCTCTGAAACCCTGGAAATTTTAGTCGAAGGCTTCTGCAGGATGGCCAGGGTTGGGGAAGGCCAGAGCAAGGACAGCCAAGAAAGGAGCGAGAAGAACTTGGCTGCTGGGTGGGAGGCATCCCTCAGGGCTGACAGGCTGCAGCTGGGCATGGTGCTTGTTGCTGTGAGCCATCAGGGGACCTCTCGGCTGGAGCGGCTGCCAAGAGAGCATGGCGGTTTGCTGTCACACGCTGGGCCAAAACAATTAGCTCTTTCCTTGACCTGAGGTGCTTGCACAAGACCTGCCTGCCAGGATTCCTGGGTGATGCAAGTCTGGTTTTGAATTTGCCCTGCCAGGATCCTAACTCTTGTTCTCCTCCTCCAGAAACGAACCTGTGAATTCCAGGTCGTGTCCCGCCCGTGGGAGAATGTACTGGAACTGGAGAAGATGAGCTGCAGAGCAGCAAGTGCCTGAACGTCGCTGGGAGGGGTGGCTGTGAAGAACCTGAGCCAGACGTGTCCCCAGGGCTGCACAGGGAACTCGCAGGGATCCTTTTTGGGCAAAGCGGATTCTAGGATTCGCTGCTCAGAGAAGGGCCACACGTGTCTCCCGTCGGCCTGGTGCCAACACGCTCTCCTGGCCTCCTCCTACACAGCACCATCCTGTCCCACTCCATTAAACTCATGAAATAAATTCATTCCAGAGGAGTGATCAAACAAAGCTTGCTGCCTCGCTTGTAACTGATTTGGTGGTTGGTAAGCTGTTGCTTGGGCTGAAAAGAAAACAAGGCGCTGCAGTGGCTGGTGGAAGAATTTTGCTCTTCCACTTGTGACCACTGGAAGAATTTTGCTCTTTGGAAGGCGATTCTGCTGGAAGAAAGTGGAACCCCTCTGATTCTTACTGATGCGCCCAGTCTGCTTTCACTCGCTTTTCCATCTGGGAAGCCCGCATTTTCTTTCTTCCAAGCCATGATTTCCAAACTGGTGAACTCCGGCTGTGTTGGACCACAGCTGCCGTCGTGCCAGCCGTCGGCTGTGCAGGCTGATGGGGGCCTGGAGTTCATCAGTTGGGGAAAGCGGTTTCAGAGGTCAGGGGAAAGTAGTGATCCCTCCACACTTGAACTCATGGGCTCGGTGGGATGGAAAAAAATCCTAGCATATGGCAAACAGATTTGGGGGCCTAAACATAAGCCTTTGAGGATGTATTGCAACCGCACGACAGTAAAATCTTGCACGAAACCAGCAGATCATGGGGTGGGTGTAGAAAGGCCCCGAGGAGCTGGACTGGGACCCAAAGTTGAATTTGGCATGAAGCGGCTGCACCTGCCAGGGGCTGCAATAATGGACCCCATTCTGGACCGCCGTGTGGGGATGGAGGAACCTGGCTTCGGGCCAGGAATCCCGTGGTTTCCCTGGGCTGGGCTCCCCACATTCTGCCCACCTTTGGCACAGCCAGGATGGCCACATTCGTGGGGCGCTCGGCAGGAGTGGAGCCCCATCCCTCCTCCGTGCCAGGCGCAGCGACTACATCTTGCCGCAGGGAGGGCCACGGCATGGGTGGCAGGGGGTCCCGGGGCCCACGCAGTGGGGGTCAAGGCAGGCCAAGCTCTGCCTGGTCACAAAGCCAGAGAAGGCGCCGCAAACAGTCCCAGGTCAGAACTGACTGCAGTTCCCATAAGCATCAAGGGGAGGTGGAGTCTGACAGGCAAGAGCGTCGGAGGGGGGCGAAGAACTGGCAAGACAACGGAGGGGAGGGATGGGGAGACGAGGCCAGGTCCAAAAACAGCCACGCATGGCAGGGAAGCAAGGTGAGGCGAGCAGGTAGAGGAGCCGACGGAGATGCCAGGTGCAGGAGCTGCCTGCAGGGCCCTGAAGATGGGAAGAAGGTTGCTGAGGCAGCTCCTGGGGGGAAGAGCCTGCCCTTAAAAGCTACCCCCCCACCACCCATGGGCTCCCAGGTGGGGCCTCTCCAAGCCTGGGCAGCTGCAGCACAGTCTGGGACGCATCCTGCAACCCCCGGGTGGTTGTTCTGGAGCGAGGCCAGGAGATGGAGCCCTGGGACAGCCTGGAGCCTGGCAGCCGCACCACAAGCGGAGGGAGGTTGCCAGACGCCCCAGCCGAGCTCCGTGGCCGTCCGCGGACTCCCTCTCGGGCTGGCTGGGCTCCCAAGACGGGCTGAGCTCGAGAGGAAGGTTGCGCACACGACACGAGGGGGACGACTGCTGCGCTTCCCCCAGCCGTGCCGGGCAGGAGGTTGAAGTGCCTCGCGTGGGCCAACGGTCGTCTTTGCCTGTATCCCACTCCGCAAAAGGCAGCTGGAGCGAGCCCTGCCCTCCGAACGAGGCCTGGCCAGCTGGGCTGTGGTCCAGCAAGGAAAATCGCAGAAGCCGGGGATTCAGGAGCCGGGAAGAGGGAGCGCTCTGCTCTTCAGGGACACAGCCATGCTGGTGCAATTGCGTTTTATTGCTCTGTTACAGAGGAAGGGGAGAGGGATTCAAGGCTGAAGCGGGACTGCAGGAGATTCAGGCCACCCGTTCAGGGCTGGGAGGGCTGGCGAGCTTGCGCTGAAGCGATTGCACAGAGGCCGCGGAAGGAAAGGGCCAGGCTAGAGGCGGCTTCCCCGCTCTGTCTTAGCTGTTGGTAGAGGCAGCCTCTTCACTATCCTCAGGGAGTTTGTCTTCTTGCAGGATTAGCAGTGGTTCACAGAAATGGTCGGTCACGGAAGAACTGCCAGTTGCTGTTTCAATAAGCATGGTAAATGTGCATTTCTTTTTCTGGAAGACCAAAGAAGCCAGCAGGTTAGGGAGTCCTGGACTGCCCTGCCAGGAGAAGCTGCCCCAAGCTCCCCCGGGAAATGGAGGAGGATTCAGGCACGCCAGCCCCATTACAGGTCAGCCCGCAAAGGGCCCCCGGCACCCCCTGCCTCTCAGCGGGAAAGAGCCTGGGGAGGGCAGCCCCCCCCCCCTCCCGCCGCCCCTCATGCCCAGGCAGGCCCGGCCGGTCCCTCACCTCCTGCTCGGATTCAGGCAACAGAACACACGTTCTGCTCTGCTCTGGAGAGACGTGTGCGGAGTCAATGGAGCCGAACAAGGTCCGCATGCCGTCTTCATGGCTGCAGTTGGTCTTCGCCAGAAACAGATTGAAGCTTACCTCCATCCTGTTGCTGTTCTGGGAGCAAAGAACAGGAGGGGTTTCCAGCACTGGCCCCTCACCCCCCCCCCGCCCCCCTCCCCGTCCAGTCCCACCACAAACGCGGAGCTGCTGTTCAGGGCTGAGATGTTGCATGACACCCCCCCCCCCGCGCCCCGACAGCAGCCCCCAGATTTGCTTTCAAGGTTACGGTGAAGACTCGGACGAGGCTGAGTGACTGAGTTGTGAGAAAGGGTGTCTGAGCACCTGCAGAGTGCCTTTCCCGGGCCACAAAGAAAGCTCACCTGAAGACTGCAGTGGCTGTTCCGGACCTGGTGCCCTGCCATCACAAGGGGGGCTGGCAGGCACCGGGTGGAGAAGGGGGCGCCCGACCGGCCCAGCGACGAGGGTCCACGTGAGCAGTTCTGCCTCCCCACCTACCTTTTGCAACTCCGGGGCCCCCGTTACATTTCAGGCCCCCCATCCCCTGCCGTTCAATTATTTCTCGGAACCCGCCTCTAGTCCGCCGAAGGGGGACGGTTCCTGGTCGAGCCCCCCGGACTCCATGGGGCCACGCCACACGGCCCCCCATTCGCAGGGATTGCGCACGGGCTGCGGTGGACACGGGATTCCCGCGTTGTCTGGACCAGCCGCGTGAACGAGCCGCTGGCCAGGAGGAGCCCGGGAGGCCCCCGGCTTGCTGCCGGGTGAGCGGCCTGGGCTGCTTGCCACGGCTCCCCATCTCGGCTCGGGGCCCCCGGGGGCCCCCGCCTGGCAGCAACAGCCACTGCCGCACGACCACCCCGCCCTGCCGTGGAGCGTGGCCATCGTGAGCACTGCACCTGGTGCTCGAAGTCCCGAACGGGGCAGCGGAGGACGGACTCGCCCCGCCCAGGGGCTCCGGATGGGCGGCTGCGGGAGTGCCCGGCTCGTGCCCCTTTTCCCACAGGACGCAAGAGCAATGCCTGCCGGCGGGAGCGCTGTGTCCCTCGGGGCTTTTGCCCCCGGTGCCGGAGTGGGGAGCTGCTGGGAGGGCCAACGGAGGGGGCCAGGTCTGCAGAGATGCCAGCCTATTCTGGCCTCAGGCAGCTCCTGCTGACGGAGACGCATCCCGGGCATTTCTGCTCTTCCGAGAGGTGACCAGCCTCACCAGAGCCAGAAAGCCACCGAAGGCCGGCCGCTGGGACAATGGGTGAGGCTTGGGGGACCCTGACCCCCATCCCCAAAAGGACGCCTGGAAAAGCAACGGCTGAGGTGGAGTGGTGTGTTCGGAAGGACACCTGTCCTCCGATCGAGGGTCCCACCTCCCTGGCGCTCCCTAGGGATCGCTTCGACCTTACCTGGATTTTCATATCCATGTCCTTGTACTCTTCGTAGTAAGAGTCAAGCTGCTGGTCATTGTAGTGGTGCCTGGCAAGGTACTTCAAATGCTTCAGCATGTTCTTCCCCCTGCTCTTCCACCACCTTCTCTGCGCCAACTCAGGGGACCTGGATGAAGGATGCTCTCCCGCCTCACCCGATTCCTGCTCTGCAGAGGACCCCTCCTCCGCCCCACTCCCCAGCTGCCCCAGAAGCAGCAGCCCCCCGAGCAGCAGCCACCAACACACCCAGGAGCGTGGCATCGTGGCAAGGACAGGCCAGAGAGGCAGAGTCTGTGCAGGTGAGCGCAGAATACCTGTGGATATAGTAAGGACCAGCCCCGCCCCCAGGTGGCTCCGCCCAGAAGTGGGAGCATCTCTTGTCCTCCAGGATCTGTGTATACGACTTCAAGATCAGAAAGGAAAACTCGGCTGAACAACGAAGACCCCCGAGGTCGGTGGCTTTGGGGTCACGATCCACACAGTCCACCCCCTGCTTATGCACCTCACAGATGTCCCTGAAACCTCTCTCCACAATGCTCCCCGGAATCTCAGAGTGGGCTAGGACTGTACCATCTGCCTGCTGCGGCCAGCCCCAGGTGTGCCTCCAGGTCCTGCCTGGGACCATTTCATACACAGCATGGCTGCCATCGCGGCTGCTTCCTCCCGCAGTCCAGGGCCGCTCAGCTGCCTCTACCTGCGTCAGGAGACGCGGCTCTGTCTGGTGCAAAACAAGTGCATTGTGTTGGGAAAATTCAGATAAATCCTGATAGAAAAAGGTTGCTTATATGTGCTTCTGCGTTATTAAATCAAACCTGCACCCCTTTCTCAGAGAGCACCTTGATTCCAAGCCAGGTTACCGTTTGGCACCTGCAGTGACTTCATGAAGTGGGGACTGGCAGCTTGCCTAGAAGCTGCCAAGGCTCTTGGTTTGATGATCGGTAGGAGCTGATAAGAGGCAGAGGAACCTGAGCTCAAATTGCCAACATATGCTGGATCATAGAGACAGGGAGTTCCAGAAAAAATTTACTACTTCTTCATTGACTATGCTAAAGCCTTTGATTGTGTGGATCACAACAAATTGTGACAAGTTCTTAAAGAAATGGGAGCACCAGACCATCTTATTTGTCTCTTGAGAAACCTGTATGCGGGTCAAGAAGCAACAGTGAGAACTGGGCAGGGAACCACGGATTGGTTCAAAATTGAGAAAGGAGTTCGGCAAGGCTGTATACTGTCGCCCTGTCTATTTAACGTATATGCAGAGCACATCAGGCGAAAGGCTGGGCTAGATGAATCACAAATAAGAATTAAGAGTGCTGGAAGAAATATCAACAACTTCGGATACACAGATAATAGCACTCTAATGACAGAAAGTGAAGAGCAGCTAAAGAGCCTCTTGATGAGGGTGAAAAAGGAGTGCAAAAGTTGGCTTGAAACTCAACATTAAGAAAACTAAGATCATAGCATCTGGTCCTATAACTTCCTGGCAAATAGACAGGGAAGAAATGGAGGTAATGACAGATTTTATTTTCTTGGGCTCCAAGATCATCGCAGATGGTGACTTCAGCCAAGAAATTAAAAGAAGCTTGCTCCTGGGGAGGAAAGCTATGGCAAATCTAGACAGCATACTAAAAAGCAGAGGCATCACCCTGCCAACAGAAGTGCGTATAGTCAAGGCTGTGGTTTTCCCAGTTGCAATGTATGGCTGTGAAACCTGGACCATAAGGAAGGCTGAGCGCCAAAGGATTGAGGCCTTTGAATTGTGGTGCCGGAGGAGACTCTTGTGATTGCCTTGGACTGCAAGGTGATCAAATCAGACAATCTTAAAGGAAATCAACCCCAACTGCTCTTTAAAAAGTCAGATACCAAAGATGAAACTCAAGTACTTTGGCGACCTAATGAGAAGGAAGGACTCCCTGGAGAGGAGCCTAATGCTGGGGACAATAGATGGCAAAAGAAGAAGGGGACGGCAGAGGATGAGGTGGCAGGATGGAGTCACTGGGGTTGTTGGTGTGGGATTGGTGGACTCCGAGGGATGGTGTAGGACAGGAGAGCCTGGAGGAATGTTGTCCATGGGGTCGCGATGGGTCGGACACGACTTAGCGATTAGAAGGCTGCCGGGTTAAAAGCACTGCAGTCACCCTCATTGGCATGCCAAGATCCACACTAATCCCTGTACCTCAGGGTTCGTTACATTCATATCCTGCCATCAAATGCCATTGGACTGAGCCCCCTCTGCAGACCTCCTGCCTTCTTCTGTCTGTGTTCCCCTGATTTTGTCATCACCTGTCCAAATGCTGGGTCCATGTGACTTAGAATCTGTAAAACACTCTGTATATGTTCTGAAAGCTTATAGTTGGCGGTGAGAACCACTCCCCGGTCTCGTGCTGCTGTAGGTAACTGCAGGGGCCCTTTTTCAATAAAGCTGCCGAGGTTCACGGCGAAAGGGGCCTTTCCTGACCGGCCCTGGTTAGCCTGGTTGCGGCTGCCATCAAGGCCCCCGAAAGTTTTGGCGACGGAGGCGGGACTCAGAGGGTTCCTCCTCCTCTATCCCGGGCGGCAGGGATGGCAGGTTTGCCTGAAAGTCTCCCCATTTTGGGGAGCACGGACTGGCCTCCCGAGGCTGTTGGGCGAAATGAGCCTCAAGGACCAGCTGCCTCAGAAACTCCTTGCGCAGTTTGTTGAGGATGCTTACTAGACGGCAGCGTTCAGGGTCGCATGGGATTCCTCCACGCGTGCCAGTAAATGAAGTCGTAGAGGGAAAGGACAGGCGCCCGGGCGAGGCACATGGGCGCGTCCGGGAAGCGTTGTTTTCTTAGGTGGGCCCAGGGGGCCCCTCTGACTGGGAAGTGACTGCTCCCCTTTGTGTAGAAGGACAGCAGCTTTCTTGGGCGTTTGGGTATTTATTTAGCTGCGCTGACCGGGAAAAAAATTAGGAACGAAGGCTAGTAACAAAGGAGACATCTGCATGCCAGATCTTGTAATCGGTGTATCAGGAACCACAAAACGAGGGATTTGCTCAAAGATCTGCACGCATGAGTGCAGGACATGGTTTGCACTGGGGATTTGTGTAAAGCTTTGTGTTCATTGTTTGGGGAAGCCTTGTGTTCACAGTTGTTGGAGTGTGTGTTCCATCTTGTCTGTTTGCATTGCAAAGTGTTCCCCCTCCTGGGAGGCCGGCACAGCTGAGAGGGTTTGGGGGGGTCCTCAGGAAACAGACGCCCCCCCCCCCGCACAGCCCCCCCACTCTGTCCTGTTAGATCAGGGCAAGGCTGCAAGCCAGGCGCGCACGGGAGGGGAGAGTGTGGCACCTGGCCTGGCCTGCAAAGGCTGAGTCCGGCTGGGCAGCAGGCGGTGACCAGGGCATGCGTGCTGGCGTGGGGTTCCTTCCATCCTTCCTTCCTTCCTTCCTTCCTTCCTTCCTTCCTTCCTTCCTTCCTTCCCCATCCCACAGAAACGAGCCGGAAGCGGGAGGTGAGGACATGCGGGGCCCTCTGAACCGCGCTTGCGGGCACAGGACCCTGTGCAAGGGCCCCGTGAGCGGGGGGTTGTATAGAAACAATCCTTGTGCCGCTCCCTTCCTTGCCAGAAAGTGGGAACACTGTTTGATGCCTTGCCAGTTTTGGGGCCGCATCTGTTGGGGGAAAGAATGGGGTTAAAACAAAAGCCCCTCAGGCACTCTCAGTGAGGGGCTGGAGGAATTTTTTAGGAAGGGAAACCTCCTCCAAGCGGCGCTGTGGGCATGTATCAATTGCTTGCGTCCACCGGCAGTTTTCCTCTGTGTTCAGAGAGTGGATAGCTTCCTTTCTCTTGTGCAATGTGGGTCTGGATCAGGTCTAAAACCCCATGCGCTGCACTCTGAGCATACCATCTGTTATTGCTATGCCACAAGTGAACGATTGGAGGGGAATGATGGAAACTCGGAGGCGGCATGCACGTGCAGGAGCGGGAGCGTGATTTCTTTCCAATCCCTATGAGGCTACTTTTTCCCTGTGGGTTCCACAAGAAGTTTGCCCCCCCCCCCACTTTTTTGCAATGTTGCCAAATATTTCTGATCAGGCCCCAAAATTCACAAGGAAAGGAATCGATAGGGTGTGTTTTACACCAACATTAAAGGAAAATAAAAATTTTAATTGATGGCCCTAAAATAAAAATTCCCTTACAGTAGCCTAATGTTTGCTGGAGGCTGAGTCCATGCACATAATGGGCATGTCGTGAGCGGAGCCGGCTGGAGCCAGGGTCAGACTAGATGGCCCGGGAGGCCCCTTCTGACTCGCTCTGTTTCTCTCTGCCAGCCCAAGGATGTGGGTGGCTAGAAAGACAAAGAGGCAAAACATCGTGCTAGAATATTTCTTTCCATGAACATAAGCACTCGTGTTCATCTTAACGCCCAAGCATTGACTGTCTGGTTGAAATGGGTGCTAGGTCAGGTTGGCCCGTACTCACAGTGGGTTGGGGCATTTTGAATCTATGCATGTGGGAGAGGACCGTCTCTGTACAGAAGAAATTGTGCAAAACTATGTTCTCGTCGTCCAAACGCCATCAGAAAGCGTGTTTCTCTAGCCCAGGCGAATGGCAGGTTTATGAAACACACACATTCAGCAAAGGGTTTCTCTTGTGTGCATTTTTGGCATTGGTTGGATTGATTTCAACAACCCAAACATTTTTTGTGTTTGTGGGGACCAGGCTTGGAAAGGATGAAGACTTTCCACCTTCTTTCCCAGCCTTCTCTCCAAGCTAACATGGATCTTTCTGCTCCTGCCTACAACCAGCTTCTGAGATGTAAAAGCCTTTTTCTTCCGTTTACCTGTTTCTGAGGTGTACCTTTCCAGATGCCAGATGAACTATGCCACCTGTTACAGCCAAGTGACCAAACGGGTGCACCGACACCCCAGAGAAGGGACTGGCTCTGGAAACTGCAGTGCCTGTGGGGGAGTCCATTTCTCTGCCCTGCCTTGCCTCTTCCACCATCCACGGGGAAACAAAGGACCCAGACCAGGCAAACTGTGAGAGGCGAGAATGTTTTGCAGCCGAGTCCACAGCAGAAGAAACTGAGTGAAGCACAGACAATGAAATCTCGAAGAATTGCTTCAAAGGCAAGCCAAACAACTGACGTGGGCATCAGGCAATCGCCTCATCCCAACTGACTGAACCCAGTCACCCTGTGTCAGGCCTGCCGTCGAGGCTTCCCGACTGCTGACTGTCTTGGGTCTCAGCAGGTGGGATCACAAGGCAGAGAAGACCCAGAGCAAATCCTCTGCTTGCATTAACGCCAGCTTCCAAGGGCCCTCGAAAAAGGCTGATCCCCCCAGGCCGGGAAGGGCTTGGCAAGGTGTGTGGAAGCCCCGCTCACAGAGCGACCCACCCCTCCAGCGCAGGGTGGGGGGCCTCCGCTGGTTCCAGCACGCGCTGCTCGGCCTGCCAGCACCACCGAGCACCTTCCTTGGCTGCAGAAGTCCGCAGATGTGGGGAGAGCCATCCTCCCTCCGGCTCCCAGCACTCCC
>NW_025336182.1:2536663-2637758 GCF_004798865.1 Varanus komodoensis
CATGCCAGCAGAGCCCCGCCGATGGCCGAGACGCCGGCCGCGTGGCCTGGCAAGCGCCACAGGGCGGGCTGAGCGCTGCAGGGCAGGAGCAGGGCGACCGCTGGACTCCGCGGCAGCAGCCTCGCCACGGGACCCTCGCGGCGCTGAGGAGAGGAGGAGGGCCGATCTCCGGGGAGAGGCACAGGGCGCCCCGTGCCCACCCTCACGCAAGAGGAGCCCGGCCACTGGAAATTTCCAGTCCCCGGGAAAGGGCTTCGGAGCAGACAAGGGCCCATCCTCCGGGAGGTCCTCCTGCAGAGCAGCTGTGTCCGCCTCCCTTGCCACGCATGGGCGCGTCTTCGGGGACATCGGGACCTCACCGCGCGCTCCCTGCTCATCAGGAACTGCCTGCCCCTGGACCGTGGCCAGGCCCCGTCCGGCACAGGTGCCTCGCTCGATCCCCTCCATGCAGCCCAAGACAAACACGCCCAGGGCAGCGGGGCAACTCGCCCAAGCGATGAGATAAGAGAGTGTCCGGAAGCGCGTGGAACAATGAACAAGGACGGGGGCCGCTCAAAGGAGCCATTCACGGGGCTTTGGTTGGCACGGATCGCTGCGGGCACGGCCAAAGTGCATTAAGGGCGCATGATGCGCCGACACACAAGCCGCCAAATCAACGCTCCGAGCACCTGGAAGGTGCGCCAGATTTACCTTCTGCCCCAGCCCAACCCGTCCTGCCACCTTCACTGTGACCCAAGCACCCATGAAGGTCACTTCATGAGCATTGGGAAAAGATTTGTCAGCAGCCGCCTCCAACAAGATGGCTTTTTAACGTCACCATATTCTGCCCGTTTGGACAGAAGTTAAGGCTGACGAGGGCAACACACTGCAACCATTTTGCTGATGACTGAAAAATTGTGGGCTTTTCTAACCTTTCCCAACCACCATCTTCTCCAAATATCGTGTGCCTCTACAGCGACACCGCATGCTATACGTTTCCGAGGACCACGTTTGGGTGTGCAAAACAGGAAGCGGCACGGAAGCCCTGCTTTGGATACACGCTCTCCCGATGGCTGGACCAGGGAGGGCAGCTCGGTGGGCCCACTCCGTTCCTGGCTTGGCGGACTGGACCAAGCCTTTTCGTTTGCTCTCCTCACCGCGCAGGTGAGTCCTGAAGGAGGCGGGTTTCTCCAGGCGGTGGGTGGGCCAGCTGGGGGGCAGGGCTTCTTCATACATGATGTCTGTGGATGACAGAATACTGGCATACCTGGTAAGAGCAGGTGCTGCCTTGGGAGCCCCTCGGCAAAGGGGCGGGTCACGACGCACGGCCTGGGCTCCCTTCACTCCTTCGCCGAGCGAGCCGGGCAAGCCCCGGGGCATCCGTGTTCCTCCAGGCCCCGCGTGCGCATGCCGCGTGTGGGTGCTTTGACTCCCCGGCAGCACAGCGAAGGAACGATGGGGCTTGGGGTCCAGCACACCTGGGCCAGGTCCTGGAAGGCTGGCGCTGCCCACCCTGGCCCGACCGCGTCCTGCACACGGCGCTTCTGGGCAGGCAGCTCCGGACACTACGAAGCACGCGACTCTGTTGCGCCGCTGCTCTTCCTTCCCGGATGGGTTTTGCTGTGGTTGGAAAAAGGCCAGAGGAATCCAGGGAATCCCTTGCCATGCGGCAGGCAAAGAGGATTAACTGGCCCCACACTGCCAAGCGGCTCTTACAGGAGTCATGCTCAGCATCGGCCTCTCCTGGTTTGCATGGGAGAATTAGCTCAGCTTTCATGCATATCAGGATCTTCAGACTGAGGGACTGAAGGGCGGAATTCCAGAGCAGCGGAATTCCAGAGCAGCATTCCATCTCGCCTCGGGAGAAAATCCCACTGGGATCAGGCCGTCTGATGCGGGGAATTTCCGCGTGCAGCAGCTTCCCTCCCCAGAGCCTTCTTGCTTGGCCAAGGCGAAGATCGCGGCCCCCTGCGCATGTGCAGCTTCCCTTTCGCGCTCGCTGAAACCGAGCACCGTCCGGACCGAAGGACGAAGCGGGGTTTCCCTCCGGCGCGCAAGGAGGGAAGGAGAGGGGCGGCGGGGGGGGGAGGCGGGGCCCGGCGCAGGGGCGGCTCCCCGGGAGGCGTGGCGCAGCGGCCCTCACCTGCCCATTCGAGCTCCCCGCCCCCGCCGCTCATTGGCCGGCTCCTGCGTGGGCGTGGCCGCCGCGGCCTTGTGGCACCGCCCCCTCCGCCGCCGCTCTCCGATCGCTCCGGCCATGACGCCGCTGCCGCGCTCACCTGGCGCCCTCGCCCTGGCGCTGCTGCCGCCGCTGCTGCTGCTGCTGCTGCCGGCGCTCGCCGCGAGCCGGGTGCCCATGCCCGGGGGCCTGGTGGACCGCTCCGTCGCCGATCCCGAGGTGCGGAAGGCGGCCGCCTTCGCCGTGGAGGCCTACAACCGCGCCAGCAACAGCCTCTTCTACTACAAGGCGCTGCGCATCCTCGACGCGAAGAGCCAGGTACGTGCCCCCCGCGGTGGGCGGTCGAAGGAAGCGGCCGGGGGCCCGGGGCGGAGGTTGGGGCCCGTTCCTGGGCCCCCCGAGGCCGATGCAGCGCCGCTCTTCCTGAGCGCTTGCTGTGCCCCAGCTCTTGGGAACTATCCTTTGGAGCATCTGGGGGCAAGTTTGGGGGATGCTGGGAGTTATAGTTCAAAACTTCTGAAGGTCTCTAGGTGTGGGAAGTGTGCTCGGCGCACTCAGGTGTGTTCCTAGTATCACTCTAATTTTAAGTTTCAGTGAGTCAGGAGGGAGCTATTCCGGCACACCTAGTAATGTGTTGTGTGTGGTAGAAACACACTTAGCTTTTGTTTTGTGGCTCTGTTATGCCGCACTCTGTTAAGTCGAAAGCACCTTTTCCTAACTGACTTTATATGCATATAGCTGCATTCCTTGCGTGAAGGTACCATGCTGGACTCTGGATGGTCAAACATTTTGGGGCAGGGCCTCTGATCCAGGTGTTTAACCTGCTGCTTTTTCCAAATTATTGATCTGATCCATCGTCATACAAAAAGGATGTTCCTGCTCTTCCCCCCCCACCCCCCCAACACACAGGTGGTGGAAGGAATTAAGTACTACCTGACAATGGAGCTGGTGAACACACTGTATGAAAAGAAAGGTGGCTCAGGACTGAACCAAGCCGACCTGGAACACTGCGAGGTGCCCCCAGCAAATGAGCAGAAGGTGAGCGGATTGATGGCTATCCAAACCTCCACCTCGGGAATCATCATCTGAAGCATCTTCAGATAGGTTAGCCCCTGGCCTTTCATCAACGTGTTTGCACTGTGACCTTTGTCTGGTTTGGGCTTTTAAGTCTGGTGGCTTTGTAACCCATGCAGTTCTCTTTATAGCTAGAGTTCAACATGGAACCCTTTGATTCTCACGTTCTGTAACTCAGGCAGGGGTCCAGATAGTTTATCTTGGGAACAGGGTTCCCAAGGCCCCAACGCACATTCTTGGGGTCCTAGTAAACTGGAGCAGTTTTCATTTTGAAGCCCTTTTCTGCATCTGGAAGGCTCCTCTGTGGCCCAGCCATGCAAGCTGCATGTACTGATTGCAACTTAGAACATTCCTGCAACTTTCTGTATGTGCAGGTTCCAGAGTAGTGAACACTGAAAGACAGAAAAGATAAAAGTTGAGACCAGCATTGAAAAACAAATGCTGATGAAGGCTCCCTGGAATAAGGCCCTTTTGGGGGCACCAGAAACAGCAGTGCTGGTGCATCCCTGGCCTCTGGTGGCAGGGAGTGCCACAGGCACGGGGCTGTCCCACTGAAGACTTTTCTCTCCCTCCTGGCCCCTTTCTGCCTGGCAAGGCCCTGACTGTGTGCGTGTGGCCTACAAGCACAGCTTGCTCTTGTACCGCAAGGCCTCACAATCATCAGATGCATTTGCAAGAGGGTCACTGGGGTCCCATGAGCAAGACAGACAGTTACAGTCTGAGGTAACTTCCCTCATGTCTCTGGGGGCCTGGGTAGCATGCCAAGGTCCTTTCTTCTTTAAGGCAGCCCGGAGGAATTTGTGGTTCTCCGGATGTCGGTAGAGCACAACTCATGACCGATCCATGGCAAAGCTGGCAATTTCAACAGTCCAGAAGTTCCCCACCCCTGTGTCTTGCATGCTTTTTGTAGTGTGTCTGCCTTCTCCAAGCTTTGCAGCACGTACAAATAACCCGGGTTTGGGTGTGTGTTTGCCCTCAAAATGCCTTATAGCATCAGGCTGAAAACCAGTGACCGGCTGAGTCGGTTTGCTGAGCTTTGTGGCTGGGGCATACCAGCACAACAGCTTGAACGTCAGCTGCGCAGCATCTCTTTCCCCTTCCCCTGTCAGCACCTCCGCTCAAGGTGCAGCTTGCCCGGCATTTTCTGGTCTGGCAGGGAGCAACTTTCAGGAACAACCAGCATCTTTCCGAGCCCTGCCTGGAGCTGTTGGTGGGGTTGACCTGCAATCTTCAGCATGCAAAGCAGGGAATCTCTCCCTGAGCTACAGCTCTTCCCCTAAAAGTGAAGTAAGGTTCTAGTTCTCATGTTTCTGAAACAAGGACTTATATAACTAGAAACTGCCTTACTCTACATGGAAGCCTAGTTCTGCCCAGCTGAAGGTTGCCTCATCTGACTGACAGCCGTTCCCTAGAATTTTACACCTGCTCTTCCTGGAGGTTGGAACTTGGGAGCATTTTCCTCTAAAGGAGGTGCCCTAACACTGTGCAGCATGTTCCTCATGATATGCACCACCAGAGGAGCATGAAAAGAGCATTGCAGAACCCTGACACATCACTCGGCCCGAGGAGCATGACATTAGCATTGCAGAACCCTGACACATCTCTCGGCCCGAGGAGCGTGACATTAGCATTGCAGAACCCTGACACATCTCTCGGCCTGCACATTGCAAGTTGCTCCTTCCCATGTGCAATTATGATTCACCTGCAGCTTTTCAGGAAGCAGGTTCTCTGCTAAAGCTGGTGACCAGCCACGTGAGTCGGTCTGTTGACATTCCACAAACCAGGTGACCCCTGGGGAGTCTTTTCTGCCTGCCTCTGTGGAGGGGGAGGGGATGCCTCTGGCCCGTAAGCCTATCTGTGTGGCTTGGGGACTCCAGGTCCCTCCGTGGGCCTCCTTTACCTCCCTTACCGAGCGCTGCCCCCTTTGTGCGGAGGCAGGGAAGTAGGTGCAGTGGAATTCCCTTGTTATCACCAGTCAGTCGGAGATAACAAGGATTATATGCTCCCCTGTGCCATACACAGGAAACTACTTGTTATTTTGGACTGGGTATAACACAAAGGGATTGGGGCCTGCTACTCCTCTCCCTAGAAGGAGAAAGGGACAGGTGACCTTGGCTTCATGCACTGATGAAATGAAATGAAAACCGCATTTTGTGATTCAGTGGCAAGAAACCTGCATCTGAACCGAAGCTCTTAAATGGCTTCCATTGAAAGTGGGGCAAAGCTGAATCCAGGATCGTCATTGGCACATGAAAATAATAAAGTTAGTTCTGAGCGTTCCTCCTGGGGGAATCAAGAACAAAGTGCAGGGCGGGTTTATTTATTTATACACGTGTCTATAGGCTGCCTGTACCTGCCGAGGCCTTCCTGGTGGCTTCCAGTACACACGGTATGTGATCCCTGAATCAACCGCCCCCTGCCCCGTGCCTAGTTTTCTGCAACGTTAAGCCAGCGACTGAGCTTCCTGCAACGAGTTTAAGCCTGCGTCCTGGATGCAGATTGTCCTTCAGGTGTAGGGTTCCCATTGCTCCCCACTAGCAGGCTAAGAGCAGCTTCAGGAAGTGAAGATCAGGAGGACAAGGTATGGGTGTGGGAAGTTAATGCTTTCATTCCCTGATTAAAATCCGCTCTCTGCTCTCTTAAAAACTGTACACGCTGATTTTCAGCATCCACAATTTGTCTGTAAGGGTAATACAAGTTATGGTAATCACATCTTTGAAGTGCCTAAATGAAAAAGAATCAAAAGAAATGTGGCCACTGTTGCTTTTGACAGGATAAATGTACTTTAAAGAAAGGCACTGTCAAGTTTGGTCCCCCAGATGGAACCTTCAATTATTTGGAGCAGTTTTTTGAGAGGAGGAAGAGCTTCTTCTAGTTGTTCAGGTAAAGCAGGAAGGCATGAAGGGAAATGTGGCAGATGTTTGTCTCCCCACTCAGTTCCCCCAGCGAAACGCTTGCTGTCAGACTCCTGGTGGGAGCGTTCTGCCGGCTTCGTCTGGGCCGTCTTGCAGCTGGTGCTCCTTCTTCGTTAGTTCTTTGTCCCGCCATCTTCGAATTTTATAGCTGAAGGGGGAAGTGCCTGGGGGAGGCCTTGTTGCAAGACGTAGAAGAACGGGATCCAGTCCTGAGGGTTAAGGACTGCCTTTTGCTGCTGTTTGGTTGTTCAACCTTCCCCATGTGCTGAAGATCTGTGGAAGGTGTTTTAACATCCTCTTTTGTGTGTTTCGGAGCATGGAAAATGGGTCCTGGGGCTGAGCCCAGACTCCCGTTAAGCCCCAGTGATGGCAGGGTAGCGGCTGTGCCCATCCAAAATAGTGTGAGATCATTTATGACTGGCTTTGGCTGGGACCTCTTGCCTCGGGGCCACATCATGATTTAGCCTCCGGTTTTTAGAGCTGAAGTGCAATGCTAGATCTTGAGAGATAAGGGGAGGGCTCTGAGCATATACAGAGCGCATTTGTCTCAACACTGGGCTGTCTCACAGCTGGTCTTTGTATCTTTGGGGTTCAGAGGTAAGAACTTCCAGGGGAAAGTATTGGCCTAAAGTGCTGGCGTTCTCTCAAACGTATTCTTTGATTTAGCGTTCTCTTTGCCAAAAAGCAACTGGCCTTGAGTGGTGCATTTCTGGGAGGGTGCAGAAATTGGGTTCTCCCTCTGCCACGAAGCCCGCAGGATGGCTCTGGGCAGTCACGGCCTCTCAGCCTGGCCTACCTCATGGGGCTGTTGTGAGAAGGAAATGGAAGGGAGGCGCATCACAGAAGGTGCCTTGGGGTCCTTTCGGGAGGGGCAGGGAGAGGATATAAATGTAATAAATAAAGGGACACGTCACCACCGTGATGCAGGGCATTGCTAAACGACTCGGGTGCTTCCCTCGGTCCCTTCTTCGGGGTGTCGGGAATTCTTCGGGCGCAAGGCTGCAGGCGCACCCACAAACAGGCCCGACTGGCCCTGGAAGTGGTGCCTGCTGGGAGCTCCGTTCTCTGCCCCGGGGGAGCCTCCCGGCAGGGCCGTGACAGAGGATGCTGGAAATTGGGACGGGGGCGCGGTATCTGTGTGTCCCGAGATTCCCCGCCGGTTTCTGCCAACAGCTCTTTCACTGGATGGGGGCTTTCTTCAGGAGACGTCCAGGACAGCGCTGAAGTCTCGCCCATGTGCCTGGTTCGAATCCCGCGGCTCCTGCTCCCCCAGCGCTTGGGAGCGGCTCGCCTTGCGCATGAAGCGTGCTGGGTTTGGGCTGCCACTGGCGTCCAGGCGGTTCTGGCTTCTCTTTTCCCACCGTCTGTATTTTGCAACTTGTGCCGGGCTACAAGATGGCCCTTGTGCAAGAACTGTTGGCCAGTTTCTCCTCCCACCTCTCCGTCTTGAAAATATGCTTCATTTCCTAATATAACGTTGCTTAAACATTACTTCATCGTGTCACTGGGTTGCGTGATCCGTGCCCAGCTTGCACCCGTTTTCTGGGGCAGGTGCTGTTCGTCCCTACCCTGCACTGGTATGCACCCTCCCATCTTAGATATGCAGCGACAGGCAAGGAATAGGCAGCGTTCCATACATGTTCAGAGGCACTCAGTCACCCTGCCTGTAAAATCCTCTAGGTTGGCAAGTAAAAATAATCACACAGACTACCCTTAATTTAGCCACCAGCTTCATTGCTTTGAGCTTCGAAACACAAGCTTTTCTGCTGCAAAGGTTGCATTCAGCGGAGGCAATGCCCCCGCAGCCAAAACGGGAAACCTCTTCTGAAGGTGGTGGCACAAGACCAGCAAGGCCGGTAGCCTTGATTGCCTCCTTCCTTGCGAATCTGTCCAGTCCCTTTTTCATAGAGTCATGAAGGCCATCCGGCCCAAGCCCCTACTCGGGGCAGGACACCCGTTTGCGCCATCCCCCCGCATTTTAAAGCCACCCAGATTGGCAGCCTCCACCACTTCCTCTGGCAGCAAATTCTATAGTGTACCTGCAGTCGTGTGCGCCAAGCCCTCCCCCCGTCAGCATCGTGGGATGATCCCAGGCTCAGGTGTCATGGAGCAACGCCTCTCCCTCCGCTTTCTCCACACCGGGCGTGATTCTGCACACACCTGTCCTGCCTTCCTTTCCTCGCCCCTTTTTCTGAGCTCAGCAGCCCCGGTTGTTGCAGCTGCTCCCCCTGGGAGCTGCTCCAGCCCCCGGTGGTTTCCCTTGCCCTTCTCTGTCCTTTCCCAGCTCTATGTCCCTTTTCAGGGACGGGGGCCAGAGTGGAGCACACTATTCCAAGTGCGGCCACAGCGAAGGCTTGCACGAGAGGGCCGTCCTGGCAGTTCTGTTTGCAGGGGTGCTGGCAGCGGCGTGGCAGTCGTGCTCTCCAGCTGCTGCCTGCCCGTGTAGGTGGGCCTGGGGCCTGGCTTGGTTGGCAGCCCCTTCCCATGCTCCTGGCCCTGCGAAGCCATGCTGGGCAGGAATCGTGGGAGCAGCGGCAGAGGGCGCCTGGAGGCACCACAGCGGGAAGGCAGGAGGCAGGAAAGGGGAAGTGGCTGGCCTTGCCAGGCCAAGAGGCGGCGCCTGGGCGCAACGCTTGGTGCGCTGAACCACCAAGGGGTTTCCGACTCTGGCAAGCCGCAAGTGGGGCCGGGGTGCAGGACGGCTACCCAAAGGGGCTGCAGCTTCGCTGTTGGTGCTGAACCCAAGCGGCCCGTTCCTCTTTCGGCCTGGAACTTTTGTCTGAGCCCTTCCGAGCGCACATGTGCCGGAATCGCTGGCGCAAGGGCGTCCGGGGGTGGACGTCGGCCTAACTGTCTGGATTGCTCTCTCCCCCTGCAGAGACAGATCTGTGAATTCCAGGTCTGGTCCCGCCCTTGGAAGGACAGCATGCAGCTGGTGCACATGAGCTGCAGCGCTGAGAGCGCCTGACCTTCGCCTGAGGAGCGCCTGGTTCTCTCGTCACCGCCGCCGCTGCAGCTGCAAACCAGCCCGGAGCAGCACAGTCCCTTGTCTTGGGCACCGTGGTTTCCGTGCGGAGTTGGCGGTCCAGAGATGACGAGTCAAGAACACAAGAGGCATCTGTTCCAACTGCTGAAATCTCATTTCGTGCTTTTCTAGAACTGGGGCTTTCTCTCCCCAGCCCTTCTCATTGATTACTGTTTCAGTTTTAATGCAACATTAGAGTCGCGTGAATCCTTCGCGTCCTGCTGGTTCTTCAAATCGGTTGGCCTATCTTAATAAAGAAATTACCCTGTTGAGGCTCTGCTCTTTTTATATTTTAATAGGTGAAGGTGGCTGCAAAGATTTTGTAAAGAGGCCAATTCTCTTTGAAGCTTTCTTTTTCTGGCCTCCTTTCATGGAAAACATGTCAAGGGGCAAGTCATGCTTTTAGACCACTGGCCTGGACCAGAGAGGGAAGAAAATCATGGGACTCGCATGATCCGGGTTCGAGTCCCCGCTCAGCCATGGATCCAGCTGGGTGACTTGGGGCCAGTCACAGGCTCTCAGCCCAGCCTACCTCACAGGGTTGTTGCTGCCGCGGGGATAAGACTGAGAGCAGGAAAATGGTGTAAGCCGAACTGAATTCTTAAAAAAGCAAAGAAAGAAGGCAGTATATGACTCAGAAACAAATAGTGGTCTAGACAATGAGCAAATTAATGAAGAAAAATCTAAGGGATGCATAGTGCTAAGAAAACATTTTTTCTCATCCATTTCCTGAGTTCAGTAATGCCTGAGACTCCTATTTTGGGAAAGGGGAGAATTAACTGATATCTTTTAGTTTCTTTGAAAGTACAAATTAAGCTAGTTGTTTGGGCCTAAGCCCGAAGTCAGTGGGGCTTATTTCTGAGTACAGCATGGAATTTGCATTCATACACACCGCATGACTGTTTTTAAGCAAGTTTAAATTTATACTGTAATTTTTAAAAAAGTGTTTCTTACCCAGTTATTTGGCTTTTGATTCAGATTCTGTGGTCTTTTGCTTGGAAGATGCTATATATGGAAGTTCTACCAAGAGGCAGTGGGCAGAACGGGGCGTGTTTTACGGAAGAATAGATTGCACTGTGGAGGAACTGCCCTTGGGAAGAGGGTTATGGGGGGGAACCCCTGTTTGCTGGACAGACAGCTGCGAACCACATGGCAATGCTTGGGCAAGATAGTTTTATTTCCTACTTCAGCACAAGGGAAGCAGCGATCTGCCGGCGGAGGAGGGATGGCGAGGGTCGCCTTCGGCAGGGAGTCTCCGGGGCGCATCTAAGTGATTCCGTGGCAGGCGTGGAAGAGAAGCAGCAAGCGGAGGGGGGCTTCCGTCTCTCCGGGGGGCCTCAGTGGAACCATCGGTGGAAATGTGGGTGGTGGAACCGTCGGTAGTCGTCCAGCCACTCGCTCCGGAACTCATAGAAGGGCTTGCACGAGTGGTCCAGCAGGGTTTTCCAGCTGTGCTCCTCCTCCACGAATGCTGTAAACTTGCAGTCCAGGTTCTGGAAGGGGGGGTGGGGTAGGATGCCGAAGAAACAAGTCGTTTGTTTCTTTTCTGCACCCCCTGCTAGGGAAAACCTGGGCGGTTCACCAGGAAATACACAGGGACATGTTAAGCTGAATATGCAGACTCGGAGAATAAAGTTGAATCGAACCAACTAGCTGCATCACAGAGATCAGGTGAAACATGGATGCGGCCTTGAAAACCAGTGGGCTGTAAACCCTGGGAAAGGAAAGGTCATCAGCCGGTGCTGGAAAGGCTTTAGGGTCGATACCAGCCGGCCTCGCCAGAGGGCACTGTGCCGCTCGGGTGCCACCACGGAAAAGACCTTCTCCCTGGCAGCCCCCTGCCTGGCTGGCACTGCCCAAGCCAGAAGGATTTCCTTGTTTACTACCCCAATAATGATGCCACTGGTTCAACGGCTCAGGTTGCCTCTGCTGCTGGTGCCGATCCTGCACCCAGAACGCTGGTCCCTGGGAGCTGTTAAGGATCCTGGGGAATTGGTGGCCAGGCAAGCATCAGCCTGCGGAGTGGCAGAAAGTCCCTTTCACAACATCTGGGCAGCAGAAGCAGCTCCGTCCCCGCAGCCCCAAGCTGCTTACACGGAAGTGAGCTCAGCCGTGAAACGGCACTCTTGCACAGCGCTTTGGCAAAGGAAGCGCCGGGGTCGGCAACCGTGCCCGCCCGAAGAAACAGGATGGCCAGAGGGGGAGGCAAGACCCTTACGTCCAGGGCCAGGAATGACCACGCCACCCCCTGCATCTTGGGGGCTTTGGGATGGGCGGAGAAGGCTTCCTGTCCCTTTCCGCAGCCCCTCGATGCTGTAGCCCCGTGCCACATGGGCCTCTCTGCACAAGGGGCTGAGCTTCACCCAGGCGCTTCCCCCCATCTGTATTGCTGGAGCTAAACGCGTCCTTTTCCCGGGCTTCCTACTTCTCTGCCTTTCTACATATTCTGTCAGCTACCTGAGGGGGTCCTGGAGAGGGCAGAAAGGGGGAGCGGCCCCACAAGTGGCTGTCCAGGAGGGGCCATGCGTGCGGGGGGCCCGCTTTGTGCAGAGCAGCACACAGAGGGACGACGCTCCCCCCCCCCCCCCTGACCCAGCTTGGAGCGTAGCACATCATGCTCCCGCAGACAGGCAGAGGGGCAGGGCTTTGGGGCCGAGCACCACTCGGGCCTGGTTGTGCCAGATTCCATGCCAACACTGTTTGCCCTCTGTCCTTTGAGGGACAATGACCCGGTCACTGCAGCGACCCTGGGAAGACAGACTGGGGGGGCTCCTGGGGAGCGGCCCCCTCCCCGTGGCACTCAGGCCTTCTGCAGCCATCGGCCCTCCACGTGGCTTGGGCGTCCGCCCCATCAGCCCCAGCCACACACTGCACTGCACACACGCGCAACTCATTCGGACAACGGGCGAGCCCTCGCCAGGGCGACCGGCCACTCGCCACCCCGCCCCCCCCAGCCGGACCGAAAGCCGCTCGGCCACCTGCTCACCTCCTGCTGGGCTACAGGCGGCAACGCACAGCGCGGCACTGCGCCCTCTGCTGCCTCGTGGGGCCGGTTGTAATAGTTTTCCCTGTCCTCCTCCGTGCAGTTGGTTTTGGCCAAATAGAGGTGGAAGGTCATCAGGTTTCCAATGGCTTTCTGGAAGGAAAGAGTGCGAGATGTTTCTCCGCGCAGAACCCTCTCTCGGTGCCAACCCAGCGGCGATGGTGGGCAGGGAAGAGCGGAGATTGGATCAAGCGGGGGCTTAATTCGAGCTGCAAAACATGCGTAGCAGGGCTCCTGTTCTGGGAGGGAGGGTGGGTTTGAGCGAGAGGACATGAACATGTACAGAGTGCCTTTCTCTTGGGTGGCTGCGTCTGAAGATGCAGGCCCCAAGACAGTGGGACACCATCCAGCCTCTTTCCATCCTGTGCTCCAGGGCTTCCTCAAAATTCTGCACAGACACCCGTTCCTTTCCCACCTTTGTCCCTTCCAAACTTGGGGTGGCTCCAGCCAAAATGTTTCTCCTGCAGCCGCACTGTCTCAGGGGCAGAGAGAATGGGGCGCGCCCGGGTCTCCCATTCTCTCATACTTTTTTAGAAAGAAAAATAACCTGTTAACCCGAAAGGCAGGGCAGGTGCACGGTTCTTTCTGATGGCCGGCACCAGACGTCCACCCAAGCCCACACTTTTTCCCACATGAGCAGGGGATGGCGTTTGCACCTCAAGGGAAGAGCCAAACCTGGAGGGCTGGATCCTGATTCAAATCTGGGGGGCGCCTCTTCCTCAAGAGTAGGTAACATATCATGCATCAGAGGCACCCTACGAGCGCTCGAAGGAATGTTTGGCCGGTCGCAGGTCATGAGGCTGAGGGAAACCCCACACTGTTGACGCAGAGGTTGATTTTCCGAAGTAACTGGCATTTGGGCAGGTGCCACAAGGGGCTGCGGTGGCCCACCAGGGACGAACACACGTGTCCCCAGGCTCATTTGTCTGTGCCACTCCGGGAGCCTGTCTCTGATTTGTAAAAAGGGGTGCGAGGCCAGGGGCGAAGGGGGAGCTTGCTTCCAGGAATAACAAAAAGCCCAGCAACCAAGATGCGTGCGGGGCTGAAGCCAGCTGACACAGCGGAATAGGCGGAAAGGCGATCGGAAGAGCCCCCGGATAGGAAGGCACTGGGGCAGGCGGCCTCCGGAAATTCGGCAAACTAAAGAAAAGAGGAGCTGTTCCACCAGAATGGGCTCTGCCCCCCCCCCCCCGGCCACTGGAGACAGGAAGAGGCAGAGGGAGAGGAGAACACCCTTCACCTGCCTGCACCACACCTAGAATTTTAGAGAGCCCCCCGATGTATGACCAGGGATTCCTCTGGCCTTTTTCCGACCACAGCAAAACCCATCCGGGAAGGAAGAGCAGCGGCGCAACAGAGTCGCGTGCTTCGTAGTGGTCGGAGCTGCCTGCCCAGAAGCGCCGTGTGCAGGACGCGGTCGGGCCAGGGTGGGCAGCGCCAGCCTTCCAGAACCTGGCCCAGGTGTGCTGGACCCCAAGCCCCATCGTTCCTTCGCTGTGCTGCCGGGGAGTCAAAGCACCCACACGCGGCATGCGCACGCGGGGCCTGGAGGAACACGGATGCCCCGGGGCTTGCCCGGCTCGCTCGGCGAAGGAGCGAAGGCAGCCCAGGCCGTGCGTCGTGACCCCCCCCTTTGCCGAGGGGCTCCCAAGGCAGCACCTTCTCTTACCAGGTATCTTATTTTTTTGACACCCACGGACTTCTGCACATTCCAGAAAACGCCCCTGTTGTGGTAGTCCACGATCATATCGATGAGGTGCTGGTCGTCACACACTCCGTCCTCCGGCAGGCCTGGCTCGGGGCTGCCCTCCTCCGTCCCGCACGCCGGCTGCCCCAGAAGCAGTGCCCACCCGAGGAGCGTCGGCCAGCACAGCCAGGAGCAGAGCATCTTGGCTGGGATCTGCGGGGAAGGCAGAGACTGCCGGGCAGGTGTGGAGCACCTGCTGATATGGCAGTGGGCAAGCCCCACCCACCCACCACCTGGAGAAGCCCGCCTCCTTCAGGACTCACCTGCACGGTGAGGAGAGCAAACGTAAAGGCTTGGTCCAGTCCGCCAAGCCAGGAACGGAGTGGGCCCACCGAGCTGCCCTCCCTGGTCCAGCCATCGGGAGAGCGTGTATCCAAAGCAGGGCTTCCGTGCCGCTTCCTGTTTTGCACACCCAAACGTGGTCCTCGGAAACGTATAGCATGCTGTGTCGCTGTAGAGGCACACGATCTTTAGAGAAGTCGATTTAGTGGTTTATTCATTTAGAACCTTTCTATACTGTCCTCTTACCAAGAGTCTCAGGATGCGTAGGAAAAGTCAGCAAACCCCAAAGGTTTTCGGCCACAAGCAAAATTGTTGCAGGGTGTAGAGGGTGATGTAGAGAAGGTCCCTTGTCGGCCATCATTTCCGTCCAAACTTCCAGATAACGGCGCTGTTAAGCAGCCATTTGTTGGAGGCAGCTGCCGCGAAATCTCCCAATGCTCATGAAGTGACCTTCAAAGTAGCTCTTGTTAAGAGAGGAGGTGGACTGGAGCAGAAGGTAAATCTGGCACACCTTCCAGGTGCCCGGAGCGTTGATTTGGCCGCTTGTGTGTCGGCGCATTATGCGCCCTTAATGCGCTTTGGCCGGGCCTGCAGCGATCCGTGCCAGCCAAAGCCCCGTGAATGGCTCCTTTGAGCGGCCCCCGTCCTTGTTCATTGTTCCACGCGCTTCCGGACACTCTCTTATCTCATCGCTTGGGCGAGTTGCCCCGCTGCCCTGGGCGTGTTTGTCTTGGGCTGCATGGAGGGGATCGAGCGAGGCACCTGTGCCGGACGGGGCCTGGCCACGGTCCAGGGGCAGGCAGTTCCCGATGAGCAGGGAGCGCGCGGTGAGGTCCCGATGTCCCCGAAGACGCGCCCATGCGTGGCGAGGGAGGCGGACACAGCTGCTCTGCAGGAGGACCTCCCGGAGGATGGGCCCTCGTCTGCTCCGAAGCCCTTTCCCAGGGACTGGAAATTTCCAGTGGCCGGGCTCCTCTTGCGTGAGGGCGGGCACGGGGCGCCCTGTGCCTCTCCCCGGAGATCGGCCCTCCTCCTCTCCTCAGCGCCGCGAGGGTCCCGTGGCGAGGCTGCTGCCGCGGAGTCCAGCGGTCGCCCTGCTCCTGCCCTGCAGCGCTCAGCCCGCCCTGTGGCGCTTGCCGGGCCACGCGGCCGGCGTCTCGGCCATCGGCGGGGCTCTGCTGGCATGGCGGTGCTGCATGGGAAAGGCTCCCTGGGAGTGCTGGGAGCCGGAGGGAGGATGGCTCTCCCCACATCTGCGGGCTTCTGCAGCCAAGGAAGGTGCTCGGTGGTGCTGGCAGGCCGAGCAGCGCGTGCTGGAACCAGCGGAGGCCCCCCACCCTGCGCTGGAGGGGTGGGTCGCTCTGTGAGCGGGGCTTCCACACACCTTGCCAAGCCCTTCCCGGCCTGGGGGGATCCGCCTTTTTCGGGGGCCCTTGGAAGCTGGCATTAAACTGGCTCTCTCACCCTGGAGATATCCAAGAAGCAACTGGGATGGTGTAACGTGATGTCCTGGAACAGCAGGGGGGTGGACTTGATGGCCTTCATGGCCCCTTCCAACTACTATTCTATGATTCTATCATTCAAGCCGAGGAGGCAGATTTGCAGTTTATTACCCTTTGAAGATTATATCCCTTTATGACCACTTTATTTGTGATGGTCTCAGGTCGGGCGTGGGAGGCATTGCTTTGGAGGGCCACGGCCTGTTGGGGTAGAGTCTCACTGGCTGTCCAGATGTCCTGGGATTCCAGCCCCCATCCTCCCAAGCAAGTGTGGGCATGTGTCAGGGATGATGGCTGCTGTTGTCCAACACTGCTCAGGCCATCGCTCTTCAGTTGTCTGAAGCTCCTGGCATTTTGCAGGGACCCTGTTTCATTTTTAATATAAATCCTCTGTTAATCGCAGCAATCTGGGAAGAGGGGATTCTTCTGATGGTGAGACTATAAACTTCCCTGCATGTTGTTCTGGATCATGATTTGTTTGTTTGTTTGTTTCAGGCTTTTATACACTGTCCCAACAACCACATGGCTCTCCAGGCCAGTGTACAGGTGTTAACAACAATTTAATGTAGAAGAAAACCAAACAGAACATGGAAATGCCTGAAACATGATCAACCGACTCAGTAAATAAAATCATTAATTCCATTTAATCCACCGGCGGGGCACCATTCATGCTGATCTTATACCACTGCCACTTGGGAGACATCTCATATTTTCAAAAAGATAAATACAGTTAAAAAGTTCAAGAATCAGAATTAATTATCCACAGTTAAACTACAGCAAGAGTTTAAAAAATGGCCCTGGCACTGAAATGTATATAAGGGAGACGTCTTGTGGTATATCTCTGGGCATCTGATGCCAAAGATGGGGCCCCACAGCTGAAAAGGCCCTGCACCAGGGAGCTTCCCCCCGAACGTCCTTTAAAGGCGCAAGGTCGACCCCGATGTTCTGGGGAAGGGTCTCAGGCCGGCGGAAAGGATTGTGGTCTCAGAGGTGTGCTCAGCCGAGCATCTCTCCTCTGATCTTGCAGCCGGCCCTGCACCCGGGTCTTGGAGGAGGAGGGAGGGGAGGTTCCCGGCCGGTGGGTGGAGCCTCCTCAGAGGCGGGGCTTCCTCAGGGGTTATCCGCAGGTGTCCCGCTCCCCGGGGGCAGTCCCTGCCTCCTGCCTCCTCCGCTGCACCATGCTGCGCTCCCAGGTGTGCTGGTCTCTGCTGCTGGGGTGGGCGCTGCTCCTGGGGCGGCCGGCGTGTGGGATGAAGCAGCACTGCCAGCAGAGTAGCACCCCTGCTCCGGAGGAGGGGACTGAGCCCCCCTCTTTGGAGGAGCCGGAGGAGCTGGGAGAGCCCCCGTATGAGGAGCAGAACTTGGAGGAGAGGGAGGCTGACATGATGAGAAGGTGGATGGAGGAGGAGGCCGCGTTCCACCCGTTTCCAGTCTCCTCCCACGTGGTCCACAGGGCCTTGTACCGCTACAACCAGGACAGCTGGGGGCCCTTCTTCAAGCGCCTGGAGGACACCCAAATCCAAGTCGAGGTGAGGGCAGCGGTGCAGGCTGGCCCGAGTCCACGGGAGCTCTGGCCGTGCCTCGTGGGTCTCGGGGCGGACCTGGGACCGGGAAAGACGTACGGAAGACGCACGCTTTTCAGAGCGGGCGAGGTCGGTGGGGCAGCCCTCCTCCAGGAATTCGTTCGCCGGTCCCGGGACTAGGAGGGGTCTCAAAGCCAAGATCTGTTCACCTGGATCACGGGGAGGAGCCGGTCTTGCGGGCACAGGGCCGACGGGCACAGGGGCAGGCGTGCCAGGGCACTGTCCGTGACGAGCCCGCTTGTTCCCGGAGCGAAGCGCCGCTGGAGCAGGGGCCTGCCAGCCTGGAACCGGGCAGGGCTCCCGGGTGGCCAAGCAGAGCAGCCTCGTGAACCGGCGTGGCCCAGCCTGTGCGGGGCATTGTCCCTCGTGGTCTCAGCAGCATCTCGACCTTCCCCTCTCTTAGAAGTTCTGCTTAAATTGGATGCAACCCACTCCAGAGTGGCTCAGGTTCTGACTTGCTTCTTGATCCTGGGGTGGCGGGGGGGGGCGGTAATGCCAGGTGGCAGCCCCCACCCTCAGGATCTGCAGCGCAATGTAACGTGTTGGGCAACATTTCCGAATCAGTGCTGTGTTTACCCTGATAATTTACTGGCATGGGAAGAAAGGGAAAAGGTATCACGGATTGTGGGGGGAGGGGGGATTCCCCACGTGGGACTTGCATCCTTCAGTTCAGCTCCACAGAGTGACCTGCCGTAAGGGTGTGGCTTCTAGATGAGGAAGGAAAGGCACTCTGCACATGCCCAGGCGCTATAGGTATGCCCTCTTTTTTCTGCGTGAACCCTGAACTGCAAATTGAGCTGCATGTTGCAGACACACCGAACACCTCCCTGTTCTTTACTTCCAGACGACAAGGCTTAGCATGGCGTATTTGGAGGCAGATTTCGTGGAAACCAACTGCACCCTAGACAGCATGAGAAACAGCAACGTCACGTACACCGACTCGTACTTGGAGCAGGAGAACTGTGTGCAGCAGCCGGAGAATGGGGGAAAGGTGAGGCGCCGACCTCTGTCTGGGGCGTTTGTATCCGTCATGCAGCGCCGTTCTTTCCAGCCTGCCCTGAGGCTCCTGGCCCAGCTGCTTCTGAGAAGAGGCCTCTTGCCCCGGGGCGGCCAGAGGCAAATGCAAAGCCCCCGTTCTGCCCCGTACGTGTTTGGATTTTCTCGGATCCATTCTGCCTGCCCTTTGCAGCTTGCCGGGCTGCTTGGCTGCATTGTTGGCTCACGGGAGGCACTGGGTTTTTCTTAATTCTGAGCTGGCACTCACGCTGAAAAGCCGGCCCTGCACCAGCGCCCCCCCCCCGAGCATTCCCACCCTTTTGCCTTGGGGAGAAAAGTGCATTTCCAGTCACCTTTTCTGTATTTGCGAGGACTGTCTTGGCATACCGTTAAACTGGACTGTGGAATCCAAGACTTGGAAAAGGTCAAGCAGTGGGTTGGATTTATAGGAACCCCATTTGAATCTGTGGCACGTTTCTCTGACCAGCTGAACGCGGAGTGAGATCCATGGGGGATTTAAATAGGGACTCGGCGCATCACATCCCAGCCACAGGTGGATGCATCCCCCCCCCCAGAGATCCTTTTGTTTACCTGGGTGTGAATGCCATGAGGAAACTGCCCTCAGCAAGGGGTGGACCGGAGGCAAAAGGGGCCAGCCCCAAAGATTCCCCCAAGCCCCACAGCTTTCAGCTCCCGCCCTCCCTGCCACTTACTCAGCTCAGGAGGGGAAGTGCAGCCTTTCCAAACCTGGCTTTGCCAATGCCCGCTCAGGGAAGAAGGAATCCCGAAAACGCCCGAGAGGTCTAACTCTGTTTCCTCGGTTTCCTTCCGTCCAACCGCTCTTCTTAGCGATCCAGGTGCACTTTTGGGATATTCTTCGACAAGGAGAAGGGGCGTGAAGTCGTCATGGGCGAAAGCTGCTTCTCATTGCCAAGAGGCAAGGCTCGGCTGCACTGAAGATCCGGCCCGTCTCTGGATGCTGACGGCCCACGGCGCGTCTCTGTGTGGGGAGCCCATCCCTTGTGCCCCCCCCCCCCCGCCTTCTGCAGCTGCGGTGCAATCACTTGGGTGTGAGCCTGCAATTTTTCCACCGAAGGGGTGTCTGAATCCACTGCAATTTCTCTCTGTCCTGGAACCCCCAGTAAATCTTGCTTTGCCCTTGTTCTCTAATGGATAATAAAATTTACTTTCCTGAGCATGGCCACAGAGTTCAAGGGTCGTGTGTTCTCCTGCCTCCACATTCCCTCTCTGCCCGCTTTCCTTGCGTCAGTTTCAGGACAAGCTCCATCAAGGGGCCTTGATTGGCTGAGCAGGGTGGTACAGGTCTTGCTGGAACGCTTCCCTTTGGGCTGGGGAATTCGTCTGCGTGAAAATTCCCTCATAAAAAGCAGCAAGGTGAGCCTGGGAGTTAACGGTCTCCCAGGCAATGAGCTTTCCATCTTCCAGGAGCAGTTTACACAACGGGCTCACGAAGATCCATTCCTAGTATCCTTGCTGTTCTGCAGCATGGTACAGTCCTGCCACAGCTGTACCATATGGTCATCATATTGACAGGAATAGAAACAGAGCGAGTCAGAAGGGGCCTCCTGGGCCATCTAGTCTGACCCAGCTCCGCTCACGACATGCCTACCATGTGCATGCCTATCCTGTCCTTGAACACCCGCACTGTTGGGGCCTCAACCACCAACCAAGGAATCCCATTCCATACCCCAGGGGTCCTAACTGTCAGGAAGGACTTCCTGGCAGCCACCCTAAATCTTGGTTCCCTGAGCTTGGCTGCATCGGAACCTGTCCTGCCCTCCACTGCAGGGGAAAAATGGTCATGACCCGCCTCTGCGTGGCAGCCCCTCACGTACCTGGAAGTTGCTAACAGATCCCCTCGGAGTCTCCTCTTCTCCAGGCTGGAGAGGCCTGGCTCCCTCAGTCTTGGATGGCTCCGAGTCTGCCTCCTTCGGGCAAAAGGTGGATTCCTTCCTTAAAGTCCTCTCCCCTTTCCTGGAGTACCATAAGTAGCTGTTCCACCTCCACCCAACACGGAATTCATTCCCCGAAGGCACAGCCTTCCAAGCATCAGCACCACCCTCCGTAAGAAAGACGGGGAGGCCGGACTGGGCAGGAAATGAACTGCCGCACCGTCAGCACTGCGACTGGAGGACTGGCCTGTGGCCAGCCTGGGCTGGGGTGGCGGGTCGGTCAGCAGAGGGGTCCCCATTCCAAATCCTGTTCTGGGAACAGCTCCTGTCCCACGGGGATTCAGGTGAGCCCGAGGTGATGAGGGGGAGGGGAGACTCCACGCAGGTAATGCTCAGAGCCAGCATGAAAAGCAGCCCCTCTTGCGAGGCAGGAGCCACTTTTGAAAGTGTCGCAGGATCCTGGCTCTTGCTTCCACCCCGAAGCATCCTCCAGGACACCTGCTCTGCAGCAGGGCAGGGGGAATCGGCCCGGATTGCTCAGGAGGAAGCAGGGCCGGCTCTCTCCATCCGCAGCCCCTTGTGAAGCCCGCAAGGGCCTGTGCAGAACACGCATCAAGCCCCGGGATGCACAGGGGCATGCCAGTCCGCACAATCCTCAGAGCGTGCGCACATGCAAGCCGGGCCCCAAAGCAGGCAGATGCATCCCCCAAGCACACAAGCCCCAAAGTGCGCACAGGCGGCACACGGACCCCAGAGAACACGTGCTCTCTTGAGGAGAGCATTCACAGGACGCAGCAGACAATCCTATCGTGGTTTGTAGCTTTTTACCATGATCCGCCCAACCTGGTTTCTGCTGTATTGTGGTCTCCACCTTCCGTATGCACTGTGGCCAAGTATCGCATCAACCACCGTGCGGCAAATTGAATCCCGCAGTGCGTCACTCCTTGCCTGTGCTGCCTGCCTGTTCCAGGTGGGTCCACACACAGGGGCTGGGGGGCTGGGGGGGGGCTCCTGCAGTCGCCACTCTTTCCCGAGGACTCCACGGTAGCTGCATACCAGAAATGTGCGAACCGTGATCCTGGGTTCAGACAACACAGCAAGCCGCAATGGCAGGGAGAAACCATGGAGCGAACCATTGTTTCAAGAGACCAAACTTGCCATGGTGAAATACCATGAGGGGGTTCAGACAACACAACCCACTCATGGTATTTCGCCCTGAACCAGCAGCGGTATAAGGTCCCCACACTGGTTGTGTTTTCTGAACAGAGCCAGTGAGCGATTCAGAGAGATTTGCGCCCGTTTGAAGAATAACTCGACCTCTCTTCTTGCAGCACATGGTTCAGAATTGTTTCATTGCTACACTGGTGCCCTGTGGTTTGTGGGGCTGTCAACAGCTGCCCTACTGGAATTGCGGGAGGAAAGGCCTGCCCCCGCCCCCCCCCCCCGCCCCGCAGCCCCGCCCGGGTCCTCCGAGGACCCCACGAACCCAGCCCGACCACAGACGGGGCTGCTTGGAGGGGCGCACCATCGACGGGCGCTGGGGAGAGAGGAGGGGGCATTTGCCACACCCAGGACCGCTGTGGCAACTCGGAGGACAGACACTCATCCTGCCAGCCTCAGCGCCACGTGCCCGAGGAAAGCTCCTAAGCGGCAGGGTTGATCCGCAGCAGCACACCGGGTCTTGCAGCTTCCCCCGCCCTCAGAAGCAGGCCCCCTTTGCATCGCACGGCGATCCCACACTGATGGGATATCCTGATGCTCTGCATGAGCTCCACCGCCAGGCAGGGTGGAGAGCAGCTCAGAGGAACAAGTCCTCCCCTGCTTGCAGTCTGCCGAGCCGCGGCACACAAGGCAGAGGCGTGTGGAGGGAAGAGGAAACAGGCGCCGCTTTTGCGGGCTGCCGGGCTGCCCTCCTTTCGCCCTCCGTTCAGCCCGCTGGGACGGCGGTGGCTGCTGGTACCTCTTCCCTGTGTGCGGATGGTGCCACATCGGCCACATACGGGTCAGCACTTATGGGAGACAAGCGTGAGGGGTTAATCTCTGTGAGGGGTTCTGGAAACCGGCACCGCAGGGTCCAAGGTCAATCGATGGAGCTGGGCCACGGGAGCAGCACGTCAGTCCACGGTTCCTCTCTGGCCACTGCAGTCCGGACGAGGCCCCGGCAGTCCTGGGATGGGCACCCGCCTCATTTTATTGATGCATTTATTAAAACTTTTGCCTACAACTTTTGCATAACAACAGCAAAATAAGATAACAATAGAAAAGTAGCACAGCATCTAATAAATATGAAACCACAGATGAAGACAATTAGCAATTAAAATAGTGGAGAATAAGCAAGCGTTGGCGCCAGGCGAACCCCTCTGGGGAGCGTGTTCCACAGTCGGGGAGCCACCACAGAGAAGGCCCTCCCCGGATGGCCACCCTCCAAACCTCCTTCAGGAAGGGCCCTCGGAGCAGGGCCCCCGCCTCAGAGCTCAGGGGGTGGGAGGGCACACAGGGAAGGAGGCACTTCCTCCCCGACCCTCATTCTTTCGGGTGGTGTCCTGGCTTCTCTGCAGTTCTCCCCCATGTGAAAAGTCTGGACAGTGCCCTGGGAGGCTTTGGGGTTGCAGGAAAAGCCAGGGAGCATACACCAGGATTTGGGCTTCATGCAGCCCTGGAGCACCCCCAAAACTGGGCCCTTGTGAAGCTGGAGATGCCAGAAACTGAATGGAGAGCATTGTTCTATTGCTGAGCTGTGATTTTCCCATACAAAGCAAGCAAGATTCTAGTTCTCATGGTTCTGAAAAAAGACTGTTTTTGCTAGCATATAGAAAGCTACAAGTCCTGTGCTGATGGATCTTTCTAGGACCTCCAGCACCCATTTCCTGCATATTCAGCTGGAGGTGCTGCTTAGGCTGAAGCTCTCATTTTTGTCGGCCACACAACTCCTGTAGTCACGGAGCTACAACTCAAGATGGCCACCCATGTTGCGACTTGGGCTCTGCAGACATGACTGGACTTCCAGCCTTGCCCATCAGCCACGCTTGCTGGGACTCACAGGAACTGGGCTCCAGCCACGTCTGGAAAACTGCAGGTCATGTGCTTACAGGGCAGCTAAGGAGACCTGATCAACAACCTGACATCACTGGAGTAGTGACCTTCACGCCAACCACCTTTGGACCCCGTGTACCGGATGTGCCGAATTATCGTGGGGTGAACCCACCTGGCTGCCTCCCCGATCACCTGAGGTTTTCCTTGGCCCTTGCAGTGTTTGTCAAGGGGGTCCGATTGAATGATGACCTTTAGCCAAGGCGGTGCCAACAAAACCCAGGTGAATCGCCCCATTCAGAATGGCCCTTGCTTGTTAATTGTTTAAAACCAACTTGAAAGAATAACACTGCTGTTGACTTGATGAGCTTGTCCTTGCCTTTTCAAGCGCGCTCGATTCCCTCCGGCTTTTGCATTTCTTTCTCTGGTTGGCCTTCAAGGAGACGCTGTGCAGGGCGGCTTTACGGGGAGCAGCCCTGGGCAAGGGCTCGGAAAGGCAACGGTTTTTACTCACCGCTCAAGGGAGCTGCAGCAAGGAAGAAAGACTTAACAAACGTGGGGCTGGTTTGCACATAACCACAACCCAAAAGAGGGGCTGCTGATGGGTTGTGATGAATCATGGGTTGTTCTTAAGTACTAACCTTGCACTATGTTTCCCTTTGGGTTGTGAACTGTGAACCACCAGGAAGCAAAGCCACGGTCTGCTGGAGGGCTGTGTCTTCTGCAGCGCTCCTGGTGAACATCTCCAAACTCCACCACAATGCAGGGCTTAAACAAACACCCTTGATTCAACAACTCGCTCTTCGCCCTTAGACCCCCATTCAGACATAATGCTGGCACCTAGTGGCAATGTGTGGGTTAATTAACCCACGGATTGCAGGGGTGTAACTTGCACACATGCTGCGTCCAGTTGCGTGGAACTGCTTATAGATCCATGGTTGTCTGCGACACCCAAAGGTACATGGGCTTGTTTGTGGGTTAAACAACCCTGAATGAACCCAAGAACAAACTGAGGCTCAACTGGGCGGGGGGGGGGTTGGCCCCCGAACAAACACAAATGCCTCTGTTTAACTTTCAGAGAAGCAACCAGTGAACACTGCATTTGGAGGTCACTGCAAGAGGACAGCCGGTGTGGTGTAGTGGTTACGACCACAGGATTGGGACTCAGCTGCTCCGGCCTCTGGTCCCCTCTCAAGCACAGGGAGTCTGGGCCAAGCATGGACTCTCAGCCCGGCCTAACTGACAGGGCTCCTGCTGTGGGGATAAGAGCGGGAATGATGTAAGCCGCTTTGAATTTGCTGCAAGACAAAAGGCAGGGCATAAATCCAATCAAAATTGAAATTTGGAGGGGGTTCCTGGGTGTCTCCAGAGGGTCCTGGCCTGCTGTGCCTGGAATGTTCCGGTGATGCACATCTTCTGACCTGGCTGCCATGTGCACAAGCTTGAAGGAGGAGGAGAAGCTCTCCTGGCCCGTGGGCGGAGCCACCTGGGGGCGGGGCTGGTCCTTACTATATCCACAGGTATTCTGCGCTCACCTGCACAGACTCTGCCTCTCTGGCCTGTCCTTGCCACGATGCCACGCTCCTGGGTGTGTTGGTGGCTGCTGCTCGGAGGGGCGCTGCTTCTGGGGCAGCCGGGGAGTGGGGCGGAGGAGGGGTCATTCGGGTCCCATAAGGAGAACTCAGAAGAGCTGGAGGAAAGGGCACGAGAAAGGAAAAGCAGATTGGAGACTGCAATGTCATATGAGCTGGGACACCTGCGCCGGCTTGCCATGGACTACTTCAGTGAGCAGAGATCGGGTGCTCTATACAAAGAGTACGTGGGTGCCACTGTGAAAATCCAGGTAAGGTCGAAGCGATCCCTAGGGAGCGCCAGGGAGGTGGGACCCTCGCTCAGAGGACAGGTGTCCTTCCGAACACACCACTCAACCTCAGCCGTTGCTTTTCCAGGCGTCCTTTTGGGGATGGGGGTCAGGGTCCCCCAAGCCTTACCCATCTTCCCATCGTCCCAGCGGCCGGCCTTCGGTGGCTTTCTGGCTCTGGTGCGGCTGGTCACCTCTCGGAAGAGCAGAAATGCCCGGGATGCGTCTCCGTCAGCAGGAGCTGCCTGAGGCCAGAATAGGCTGGCATCTCTGCAGATCTGGCCCCCTCCGTTGGCCCTCCCAGCAGCTCCGCACTCCGGCACCGGGGGCAAAAGCCCCGAGGGACACAGCGCTCCCGCCGGCAGGCATCGCTCTTGCGTCCTGCGGGAAAAGGGGCACGAGCCGGGCACTCCCGCAGCCGCCCATCCGGAGCCCCTGGGCGGGGCGAGTCCGTCCTCCGCTGCCCCGTTCGGGACTTCGAGCACCAGGTGCAGTGCTCACGATGGCCACGCTCCACGGCAGGGCGGGGTGGTCGTGCGGCAGTGGCTGTTGCTGCCAGGCGGGGGCCCCCGGGGGCCCCGAGCCGAGATGGGGAGCCGTGGCAAGCAGCCCAGGCCGCTCACCCGGCAGCAAGCCGGGGGCCTCCCGGGCTCCTCCTGGCCAGCGGCTCGTTCACGTGGCTGGTTCAGACAACGCGGGAATCCCGTGTCCACCGCAGCCCGTGCGCAATCCCTGCGAATGGGGGGCCGTGTGGCGTGGCCCATGGAGTCCGGGGGGCTCGACCAGGAACCGTCCCCCTTCGGCGGACTAGAGGCGGGTTCCGAGAAATAATTGAATGGCAGGGGATGGGGGGCCTGAAATGTAACGGGGCCCCGGAGTTGCAAAAGGTAGGTGGGGAGGCAGAACCGCTCACGTGGACCCTCGTCACTGGGCCGGTCGGGCGCCCCCTTCTCCACCCGGTGCCTGCCAGCCCCCCTTGTGACTGCAGGGCACCAGGTCCGGAACAGCCACTGCAGTCTTCAGGTGAGTTTTCTTTGTGGCCCGGGAAAGGCACTCTGCAGGTGCTCAGACACCCTTTCTCACAACTCAGTCACTCAGCCTCATCCGAGTCTTCACCGTAACCTTGAAAGCAAATTTGGGAGCTGGCGTCGGGGCGCGGGGGGGGGGGGGGGGCCGCAAAATCCCCCGCCCCGGGGGGGGGCCCCGGGTTTGGGGGGGGGGGGGGGGGGGGGGGGGGGGGGGGGGGGGGGGGTGAGCCGCCAGTGCTTGAAACTCCTCCTGTTCTTTGCTCCCAGAAAACTGTTGGGGTGATGACAACGTTAGACCTGTTTCTGGCGAAGACCAACTGCACCAAGGAGGAGGGGCTTCGTTCCGACCCTTACTTTCACTTCATGGACGATATGGACGAGGAACCCAGAAACTGTGTGCTCCCACCTGAATCCGAGCAGGAGGTGAGAGACCAGCCGGTTCTGCCTGGGTGTGCGTGGCGGCAGTGCGTGGGGGGGGGACTCTCCCCAAAGCTCTTGCAGGTGGCCCCCCCCCCAGGCTCTTTCCCGCTGAGAGGCAGGGGCTGCAACCGGGGGTGGGGGGAGTTGTCGGGGGCCCTTTATGGGCTGACCTGTTCCGAATGGGGCTGGCGTGCCAGAATCCTCCTCTCTGGGGGGAGTGGGGGAACTTGGGGTAGCTTTTTCTGGGGCACCCGGTGTGGACGGGAGAGGCCTCCCGTTTCCCCAACAGTGCGGCCCTGGACTCCCTAACCCAGGGGTCCTCAGACTTTTTCACCCAGCGGCCAGTTGAAAGGTGCCGCTGAGGCATGCGGGCCGGAGGAGTGCTGCCGGTGGTGCGCACGTGCCGGGCCAGGGGTGGCGCGCACGGCGAGGTGAGGGCGGGCATGCACCGTGAGTTGGGCGCACGAGGCAGCGGCTCCCTTGCTCGGAGGTCGTTTTCCGAGCGAACGAACTGCGCGCGGGGCGAGGCGGGCGGCAGCGATGCCGCGCCTGTGTGTGGGCACGTGCGCAGTGGGTCCGCGTGGGCATAGCATGCCAGATCCAGCCCCCGGGCAGCGGTTTGAGGACCCCTGCCCTAACCTGTTGGCTTCTTTGCTCTTTCAGAAAAAGAAATGCACATTCCTCCTTTTTAACCATTATATCACTGGAAATTCTGTGATCGATGTTTTCTGTGAGCCGCTGATAATTTTCCATGAGCAACCCACTGAGGATGGTGAAGAGGCTGCCTGGTCTATGAATGCCAATAGTGAAGAGGCTGCCTCGTCTATGAATGCCAATAGTGAAGAGGCTGCCTCGTCTATGAATGCCAATAGTGAAGAGGCTGCCTCGTCTATGAATGCCGATGGCTAAGCTGGGGTGGGGAAGCCCGCCTTGGCTGGCCCCCTTTCCTCCACGGCCTCAATGCAACTGCCCAGACAGAGCCCTGCCGGGCCAGCGGCTGAGTCCTGCCGCAGCTTGGCGTCCCTTTCCCTTGGTTCTGATAGAGGTGAATAAAATTAATTTGCAAAGCTATGTCTATGCTGTTTAAAAGCAATGAGTCCAGCTTCTCTGTCCCCACCACAAAGCCCCGTTGTAACCATGGGAGCAGCCAAACGAAACCCACACCGTGCAGACAAACCCTCGTCGCTGTGAGCCTTCCACTCTGGGGCCGCACGGCCTGGCGCATGGTGGGCAACCGTCTTTTGGAGGGCTTGCAGACGCCACGGTTTGCTGACAAGGAACAGACTCATTAGAAAAAGCCAATGTGTCCAGAATGGACCCTATCGTTGAGGCTTGATTCCCAGTTTTTCAACCTGTCAAGCTCTGCATGCATTGGACTACAGCTCCCATCAGCCTGCATGGCAGCCCTCACACTTAGCAAATGTCAAAGATGAATGCATGCCATTGTTAATAATGTACAAGATTCCAGTTTGTTTCAGTGGGACTGGCTTCCGAAACACATTTATCTTCCTGTTTAGCCAAACACAGGATAAAATTAGCAGCTAGAATGGATCCTCACATTTTCTTTTCCACCCAAACAGCCACTGATATTTTACTGAGATGTTTCATTCTAGAATCAGAATCACAGAATAGTAGAGTTGGAAGGGTCCGCTAAGTCCAGCTGCAGGACTCCCAGTTAAACCATCCCTGTCCAGTTGCATCTTGAATGGCCAAGCAAGGAAAAAAGAAAAAAAAAGGAAAAAAATACAATAAAGCCTCAGATGGTCTGGACGCTTGGTCTTTCCCACGAGCCCGAGTTTTATTCCCTCTTCTCAAATTGAGATTCCGGGATTTCCGACAAGGCAAACCCACGGCCCTGCCAGCCCAGCCCAGGGGAACGGAGCTGCGTGGGATTTGTGGGGAAGCGTTTCCAAAACGGGGCTTCCTAGAACGGACTCGCAGGAGCCGTCTGCGCTTCGGCACCGGCCATTCGTGTTGGTGACCAGCGACAAGCTGCGGAGAGCCAATTCAGTTTCCAGCTGTGAAATCTGGCTGCTGAAAAGCCTGAAGCTGGACAAAGGTCCCCAGCTTTTTATTTTTATTTTTGTACTGACTGCCCCACCCCCAAGTTCTTTGCTGTAATTGACAACAATGCAATGTAATGAATGCATTGCGCATGCCTTCAAGAGCTCTGGAATGCATCTAGGCAGAGAGGAATGACCCACATAAAAGGGAGGTGTGGCAGGCCCCTTGCCCAGGTCAAATGTTAGGGGCAGGAATGAGCACGCGCCCGAGACAGGCACCCATGCGGCCGGGCGGCACCCGAACCCTCGTCTCTGGCCTGAAAGCAGGGAAGACCCTCTTCTGTGCTTCCTACTCCCTGCCTGGGGGGTGGGCACCCAGTGTAAGCCACCGGCCCCTTCCGCCCCGCCGTGCTCAGCTCTTCCCATCTCACCTGTTGACCAGCTGCCCCTGCAGGGAGCTCAGTTCCAACGGCAGCAACAGCAGCGGCCAAAAACGCCGGACCTTTCCGTCACATCTGGACCTCACTCAGCCTTTTTGCCCAATATCATACAGACCTTGGTGCACAGATGAGGAAATCCAAGTCGCGGGTGCCAGCAAATGTCGACACACGCCGGGCAGGAGGGCAGCTTGGATTGTTGAAGGATGAAGCTGAGGGTGCTGGAACAGCTTGCGTTCAGACATGCTGTGCATACCTCTATGAATTTAGCCGGAGCAAAAGGAATTTTAAAAACCTGCAGATATTTTTTAAAACCATTGCCCAGATTTTGATATGCAGGCAACCTCTCTGAGCACCCGAGATGGTGCTCTCTTTTAGCTAAGGACAAGCTGATCCTGGAAGTACACAGGAGCCCCCCGGGCCAAGGTGGGCTTCCGTTACTCTGAGTTTCTCTCTCTCTCTCCCACCACCCCTATTTGGACCTCTCTTCATCCCAAACTTGGAGAATTTCTCCAATATTAATGTTGGCTTTGATGATATTTTCACAGGCATTTTTGTGCCAGTTTCCCCTGTGAGATGCAGATTTGTGTCTATTTTCCCCCACTGAGGGGGTGGATATGAAAAAGATCACAGCTGCTGCGGGCAGATTTGGGGGTCCTCTTGGAAGCTGGAAGGCGGGGGAAGCATCGGCTCCTGTGGCACGGATCTGAAGCTACTGGCACTAATGCACACTTGCTGGTCTTGCACTGTTCACATATTCTATTTCATCTAATTTTATGTATAATACATGTTTTTCATTGAAGTCTGATGAGCATTAATTGTGCTTTGACAGAGTGTCCCAAGAACCAACCAATGTATTGAATGTGATTCTGAGGAATGGGGGGGCTAGGCCGGTACAGATCACTGCCATGACACCATGCGTTTTTTAATGAACAGCCCTGGTTGGAGCAGTCCCCATCTTTTCGTGTTTGGCCGGGCTGTTTTTAGCAGCTGCGATTTCCCAAGAGCAGGTGAATGGTCTTGCGGGCACATTATTTCAGGAACCGTATGAGGTGGACCATTATTTTTAATCTTGGTGCCCCGCCTAGTGGCGACTGGGGGGATGGCAGCACTGCTCTGAAGCCTTCACAGACCAGAAGCCACGCACACCTGGGATCCCTTGCACCCGGGGCCCCGTGGGCCTGGAGCCCCCAAGTAGCTGCAACATCAGTCGCATGTGCAAAATGACCCTTTGGAACGGGGGGCACGGGAGGAGACTGCACGAGCTGGAAACGGGTTGGGTTTTTTTACAGTTCTGGCATTGCAGATGTACCCAAATGTACAAAAACAAGAAAAACCATCAAAAAATGTGCATTTCCTCCCATTGGCTAAAGCCTGAAAACATGTCTGGGGAGATCTGCGCATTTGTACAAAGTGCTCTTCCCAGCATGGACACAAGTGGCAGGCATGCCGTGAGCGGAGCCGGCTGGAGCCGGGGGTCAGACTAGATGCCCCGGGAGACCCCTCCTGACTCGCTCTGTTTCTAAGTCTGGGAAACAGACCAATCTGATTCCGCTCCTGAGTGGGTGATGGAAAGAGAGACTCCAAAATGTGGGCAGAACAGCGTGAGCATGGCCGGGACACCGGGGGGGGGGGCGGGGGACTGTCTGAGTAGAACCTCTCAGGGACTTGTGCCCAGGGTTGCCAGGTGACCTACTGAATCGAGGTCAGCCTTCTATTTAAAGGCGTTCTTTGCCGGATGAATAGCCTCGTTCGGGTCTGGTCTGGTCCAAGCGATTGCAAGAAGAGGGGCTGCCCCATAAGCACCTGGGAAGCATCCCGGCCAACTGCAGTTCCCCGGCCAGGAGAGGCAGGGCCTCCTGGAAGCACGCTCACACGCTCGAGATTTGCCCTGGCGTGGATCCATCGGCTTATGCAAAAGCAGTGCTGGCGGGTGCCAGATGCTCTGGCGGAGCACCCCCTCTTTTGTGGCCAGACGCAGCACGCCCCCATGCTGGCACATGGGGGGGCGCACTTGTGCTGCTGTGTGTGGGGCTGGCCCACCAGCCAGAGAGAGGCGTTGGTACTGCACGCTCTGTGGCTCAAACAGCCGAGAGATGCGCCA
Source organism: Varanus komodoensis (assembly GCF_004798865.1). NCBI lineage: Eukaryota > Metazoa > Chordata > Lepidosauria > Squamata > Varanidae > Varanus > Varanus komodoensis. The sequence continues at coordinate 2,567,782 of NW_025336182.1, forward strand.
GTTGGACCTGAGCCAAGAGCTGATGGGCTGGAAAGCAGGAGGGGTGTCTATCGGGGGGGGCACCGGGCTGCCCTCCCCCCGCTTTTCTGTCAGGCACCCCTTTTTGTACATATTTGGCTTCTGAAATGAAAGAGGAGCGCTCTCCGGGTTATTTTTAGCTTCACCTGTTGCACGCCAGCCAGCTAAATGAGAATCGGATGACAGGAAGCCCAAGGCTTCAAAAATAGATAGATTTTAATGCCAAACGTTTGTGGATTAACAAAGCCAACATTCAGGCAGCTCACAAGCTGCGGACACGATTAACAGTGGAAGGAGCGGCGGGGAGCACTGGGCTGACACGGAAGGCGAGCGCGGGGTAAGAAGGGGACGCCTCCAGGCCACGGAATCGGCCCCTCTCCGCGCACTTCCGCTCTGCTCAGAACGGTGCCCCGTCTCCGGCCTCAGCAGGACCTCCTCGCTGCCGGCGTGTCAGACACTGCGGTGCAAAACGGGGGGACCCCAGACTTGCATTATGTAGAAACCTGACTTCCCCACCCCACCGATTACAGTTCGGCCCCATTATAGTTCAGCCTTCGGACAGGAGAAGCATTTGCGTGCGATGGAGGGCGGGTGCTGCTGGTTCCATTCCGGGCTGCAAAGGGGCGTCTTCCCCAGAGCAGCGGAAACGGCAGTTTAGTCCGTCCACATCGGTCTCCTTCGATGGCTCCAGATTCCCAGTTTTCCTCCCGGAGCCTTTCAGTGCACGGGAATCAATGCGTTGCCAAGATTTCCAGGTTATCTGAGGATATGCGGCAACAATCGCGGCGCTCGGTGCGTCCTCCGGCCGCCGGCGCTCCACCAAGCGGCCTGCTCGTTGCTCCTGCTCCGCCCCGGAGCGCCCCTGCCCGCCGCCGCCGCCCGCCGGGGACGCGCCCTGCGCTTCACAGCGGCCTCTGGAGCGCCGCGCAGGCGGCGGCGAGCAGCAGCGGGAGCGGGGGCGGCGGCGGGCCGGGCGCGGCGGGCCGGGCGGCGCTCCTCGGGAAGACGTGCAGCTTCGCGGCGTCCGGGTGGAAGGCGCGGGCGTCCTCCAGCGCGCCGCGCGCGGCCAGCGTGAAGTTGGCGTCCCCGGAGGTGGCCACGTCGAAGACGCACGCCTGGAAGTAGGCGTCCTCCACGGGCAGCGCCTCCTTGCACAGCCGCCGGGCGCGCTCCGCCGCGGCGCCGGCGCCGCCGTCGCGGCAGCAGCAGCCCTCGCGCGGGAGGCGCTGGCTGGGCGGGCAGCCCCCCACGCACAGCTGCAGGTCCTGCTCCTCCGTGAAGGAGCGGACCACGTCCCGCGCCGCGCGGATGGCGAAGGACAGCTGCGGCCCCGCCTGGCGCACCGCGATGGTGGCGCCGATGTAGGCGGCCCGGATCTCCACGTGCTGCCCGGGCGTGCGCTCGCGGATGCTCAGGCTGCTGCCCCCGGCGCGCTCCCCGCCGTTGACCGAGCCGTCCTCGAACGCCGCCGGCAGACTGTCCACCGCGGCCCGGTAGACCTTCTGGTCGATGCAGTCCTCCATGTTCTTAAAGATGATGGTGAGCTGCGGGGAGAGGTGCCGTGAGAGCGCCGCGCCAGGCCGGGCCGCGCCTCCGCCCGCCCGTGACCCTGGGCTGCTCGCAAGGCCTGTTCCCAGGCGCCCGTCCAGCAGGGGGCAGCAGTGGCTTTGGGGCAGTTTCTCTCCCGGCCACTGCCAGAGCGGAGGACAAGCCGCCGTGCACCACGACGCCCGGAGGCCCCCCGGGGCTTTTGCCACAGCGCTGCCGGCGGGGACGGTGCTGCCGCTGGGCGGGGAAGGCCGCAGCTGCCGGGAGACGGCTGCGAGGATTTGGAAGCGGGGCTTGGCACAAGCCGGCCCGGTGCTTCCCTGGCCGCCCGCCCGGCCCCGGAGCCGCCCACTCGGGGCGAGGGAGCCCGCGGCGAGGCCTGCCTCACCTGGCTGGTGACCGTAGCCCTGGAGCCTTTCGCCACGGGCTGACTTGTGGCCTGGGCGAAGAGGTAGGTGTTGTCCAGAAGTGGCCAGGCGCCCTCCACGCCGCAGGTGTAGAACTCGTCGCTGAAGGTCCTCACGTGCGGGTCCCCGAACGTGGCGCAGTGCTGGTAGGTGGGCGGCCGGCCGTGCCTGCGGGAGAAGCTCTTCTCGTAGTCGCAGGTGTCCAGGGACGCGGTGCCCTGGCGGTTCGGGGCGGGCACGGGGGGCTGTGGCGGCGCGGTGGGCCCCTCCCGGGAGCAGTTGTTCTGGATCATGAGGTCCTCGATGCCGTGGACGGCGGAGTGGTAGGCCAGGTCCCCGCGGCAGGTGCGGGCCGTCCGGCGGGTGCAGCGCGAGTAGGCGCGCAGGACGTCGCAGTAGGCCGCGCTCCTGTGCGGGCCCTGCAGGTTGAGCGTGGAGGCCACATAGGCGGAGTTGCAGCGCAGGATCTTGCAGTGGGAGAGCGCTGTGTGGCGGAAGCAGAGCGCCCCTGCGGGTGAGGGAGGGCAGCACGTCCTGGCGGGATCCCCGGGATCCCCACCCCGCCCTCCGAAGCCCTCCAAAGCCCTGCCCCGCGGCCCTTTTCTTGGCGAGGAGGCTGGCCGGGGGGCTGAACTGGCCCGCTCCCACATCCTTGCCCCGGGAGATCCAACTCGCAAGCCACATCCTTGCTTCTGTGCAGGAAAGGCGCCTAGGTACCAAAGCATCGGGTCGTGCTTGTTTCTCCTTTCCTGAACTTGCACTAATCTGTAGGAGACTTTGCCTTTGGGGTAAGACGCGCTCTTCCTAGCAGATAATGCAGGAATGCGTGACTCACACGACCGACCGACCCCGGACTCCAGGGAGGCGTCCCTGGGCCATGGGAACGGCGGGGAGGGGGGAGCTTGGGACGCCGCGTCTCGTCTCTTTGCAGGGTGGCTCCCTTCACAAGGGCCGTGCCCCGTGTCCTTCCTGCTGGCTTTCAAGTTAGGCGCTCACCCCCTTGACTGCACCCCGTGAAGTGGAAAAGTCGCCTGCAGCCCACGCGGTCCAGTTTTTGCGGACGACGGAGCACCTGCTGGCTGCTGGGGGTTTGCAAAGCGTTCTGGCCTGATCCAGCGCCCGCACAGGAGGACTCGCGCCCAAGAGGGACCCGCCACAAAACGTTGCCGTGTGCAGCGCCGCAGGGTCCCCTGCCGGCCTTCCCTTTCTCCTTCAGGCCACGCTCCATGGCCTCTGAGCACACGGATTCCTTCTTTCTGCTCCCCCTAAGGATTTTTTCGGGGGGGGGCGAGGGAGGGGGTACTTCTGCAAATCTTGGGACTCACTCTTAGGCGTGGATGGTGCAGTTTTGGCTGCATAAGCAGAACCCTTGGAAATCTGAATTTATATAAATATATGGTAGTATGGTAGCAACTGTTACGAAAAGGGAAAGCCACAGCGTTCTCCACAGGCGTTCTCCGTACTCCAGGAGATACCAAGGCAAGCCCCCGCGTCCCGTCGCTTCTTCTGGGTCTGCTCGCCCTCCTCCCTCCCTCCCGCTCAGCGTTCCTTTCCCTCATTTCCTTGCGTATTGCTTCTGTCCTGGATTGTCAGCCTGCTGGCCAGGCCTGCCTGTTCTGCTGCCCTGGGGAGCCTTTTGAAGCTGAGCAGCAGGACAAAAATGCCCGAGAAACCCACATTCCACTTGCGGCACACATTCCGGTGCTTTGCTTGGGCTCGGGGAGCTGCAGGAGTAAGTCAGCTTCCCAGGGTCTTACCGTGCCTACAGGACAGGAGAAGGAAGAGTGTTTTGAGGAGGAGGTCGGTGCTGGCGGAGCGACGTGGCCTCGTGCGGAGGGGCCCCTTCCCCATGCCAGTCCATCCAGAGCCTCTGGACACTGCTCAGCCGAGCCGCTCCCCGCCTCCTTTCTCGTGCACCGGTGTTCTGCGGGGGGAATGCACAGGAGACGAGGTGCCACCACACAGAGCCATTCGAGTGCCCCTGTCTGCCCCAGGCTGGCCGCCCCCACGCAGCCGATCTCCTCCTGCAGCCCCCGGACTTTGGAACGCTGCTCCAAATGCCACTCTGGCGTCGGTTGTTTCCGGAACAAGGGAAGCTCCCAGCCTTCGAAGAGGGTGGGTGGGTTCCTGTTCTCAGCGCCAGTGCCCCTCGCCATAAAGGGGTGCTGGAAGAAGGCCGGCAGGAATCTGCGCTGTGCTGGCGGACCGCTGCTTGCCGGAAGGAGCCACAGAGCGGTTCGCCTGCACAGCCCAGGTTCCCGCCGGCCTTCTTTCACCACATGTCTGCAGCGCCAGCCCCTGCCGTCACCAAGTCGTGGAACATCACCAACTTCCCGAGGTCTCCCGGCTCGCCTCACCTCTTCCCCTCAGGATGCCCAACTGATCCCAAAGGAGCCACCGGAGCATTTCTGTGCTTGTCCCAGAATACCGTTTCCTGCCCCTCTCGGGAGTCCCGCCGCTCTCCCTGGTTTCCGAAGTGATGCATGTCCCGGTTGTCCCAGCTTTTAACCACGGGGCCTTCACTTGCATCGGTAAACAATGGGGAAAACCTTGGCCCGGCTTCCTGGCTGGCAGCTAATGATCAACTAATGGGTCCCTGCGCAAGAGCGGCTCTGGGCTAGCAAGTCCACAATGACACGGCTGATTTCGGGGCTGGCCGAAGATGGAGCGACGCCAGAAAGGAAGGGGGCTGCCTTTCGCCGCCTCACATCGGGCCAGGCGTTCGATCCAGTGAGGCCGGTTTTGTGCGCACGGCCACTGCTTTCCAAGCCCTTCCGAGAAGCTGCGAACCGAACGCAGGGCTTTCCCCAGGCAAGCAAGTGCTTTGCCCCGGGGCTCCAGCCTCCCCTCCCTGCTTTCCCGGCCGGGTCCCGAAATCGCGGCAGCGGTGGCTTTTCCCTGCAAGCCTCTCCCACGCAACCGGCACTCAAGAAGCCCACTCTCTTCCCTTGCGTCTGTTCCTAATACCGCAGCCACGAGGCTCCCCTCAAGCCACCGCGCCCATTCAGCTCTCCCTTGGCGGCCTCTGGTGAGAAAGCTCCCATGTCCAGCGCTGGGGTCTTTTTCTGAGAGCGCGCCCCCGGTCACACTGGCCTGTTTGGGTCTCATCCTGACCTTTTGTAGAGGGAAACCCCATGGGTTTGGATCTGAGCCCGGGAGGCAGGCGGACTTCCCCGGGGTTTGGGCAAGCGTGTGAGGCAGAGAGGCCCAGAGGCACAAGCCAAAACGGGTGTTGCAGGACCCGCGGCAGCGTTTCAGCCCTGCACAGACTCCATCCCTCGGCTGGCCTGCACAGCCCAGGTGAGGCAGTTCCCCAAGAGCCCGGCCCCAGGGCCAGGCGGAGGCCCCGGGCTGCTTTTGCCTCGGCCACCCCGCTGCCGAGCTGCACACACCTGTCCGTGGTATGTTGGGAAGAGGAACTGGAGGGGAAGGGCCGGGCAGCTCCGCAGCCCTGCCACGGCTCTGGCCCCAACCCCAAACCCCTCCTTGGCTTCATCTCGGCCCATGCCTTTTCTGTAAAGGTGAGGTGACCGGTGAAAATGCAAGTGCCTCTGAGCATATGCAGAGTATCTTCTCTCACTGCGTCTTGTCTTGGCATTCTTGGAAGGAAGGCACAAACTGCTCTCGGTCAGGCAGCTGCTTGTGCTCCCTGCATCTCTCTTTCGAAAATAAAATGCAGGATATGATTTTTAGTAGAAACGATGAGCCAGAACTCTTACCTGAGCATATGCTAGAAACCCATTTGGCAAACTCCCCCTGTGGGAGACGGGCAGGTCTCGCCCCGGCTCCCTTGCGCTCCGGCCCTGGCTTCCCCCGGGACGGCAGGGAAAAAGCGGCGAAGCCCCTGCGATCCTGCAGCCTGCAGCCTAAAGCAGCTGAGCACTGCAACTCGATCTGTCCCCCAAAAGGCAAAGGTCTAAGTGGACGCTTTAAAAATAGGCCGTCGTATTTTGGCTCCCAAAAGCAGCATTTGGGGGCGGGCAGAAGGGGCGCATTGCAGCGAGGGCCGGTTTTATTTTAGCAGCGGACACCTGGCACATCCACACATGCGAGAAGACAAAGGCACGTGGTTCCCAGCTGGGTTGGGAACCGGGGCAGCCCTGCCTGAGTATCCGTGCAGCGGAACACCCGCGTGGGAGCCTGAGCGCACGCTCCGTGGCCCCTTTCCGGCCCCCTTGCACTGTTTTAAACTTCCCTGTGCAGCTTATGCACCCTTGGGCCCCACCTGGTCTGGCCCGGCTGTCCAGTCTCCGCTGCCCAGTTCATCGTGGCGGCAGCCCGGAAAAGACTTTCTGCCACCCTGAACTGGGCACGCCCTGGAAGGGAGAGGCCTGTGGAAACAGCCGCTCGGCTTCCACGGTGCCGGCCTTCAGCTTCTGCCTCAAGGAATCCCGCGTCTGCTCAACACATGCCACCCCGTTCTGGCTGCTTTTCCGCTTCCCTTGCCCAGCTTTCCCTCTGCTGCCGCCATAGACTCATGGAATATTAGAATCATAGAGCTGAAGGGGGCCATGAAGGCCATCGAGTCCAGCCCCCGCTCTTGCAGGGCACCAGGTCACACCGTCCCACTCAGGTGGCTGCCCAGTTTCTTCTTGAATGTCTCTAGTGTGGGAGAGCCCCCCACCTCTCTGTTCTGGTGGTCCCGCTGCCGTGTTGCTCTGACCGTGAGGAAGCTTTTCCTGATGTCCAGCCTGAACCTGGGTTGTCCCAACTTCACTTGATTCTTCCGTGTCCTGCACTCTGGTTCCTGCAAGAAGAGATCTTGGCCTTCCTCTTTGTGGCAGCCTTGGAGGTCCTTCTAGAGGGATATTATGTCCCCGCTCAGCCTTCTCTTCTCATGGCTGAACATGCCCAGTTCCCTCAGTCTCTCCTCACAGGGCAGCGTTTCCAAACCCTGGATCATTTTTGTTGCCCTCCTCTGCACCCTTTCTAATTTACCTGCCTCTTTCTTAAATCTTGGCACCCAGAATTGGACACAGTATTCCAGATGGGATTAGACTAGTGAGGGGTATAGGGGAACTGCTACTTCTCGTGATTTGGAAGTAATACCTCCGTTACTGCATCCCAAAATAGCATTTGCTCTTTTGGCAGCTGCATCACATTGTTGGCTCATATTTAGTCTGTTATCCACAATAACGCCAAGGTCTTTTTCTTCCTCAGTTCTGTTGAGCCATGTATTCCCCATCTTGTATCGATATTTGGTTTCTGTTTCCCAGGTGGAGGACTTGGCTCTTGTCCTTATTGAATCTCATGCTGTTGGTTTCAGCCCAGTGTTCAGGTGTATCAAGATCGCCCTGGATCTTCATTCTTCTTCCAGGGTGTTTGCTATTCCACCCAGTTTTGTATCATCTGCAAATATCATTATCTGTGCTTGTACTTCCTCTGGACTGCAAGATCCTTGGGCCCAGGATGGGCCAGACGGTTCTGTAGAGGCAAGGAACATCCCCAGGTCTGTGTGGGGCTGACTCGCCATCCCAAGCCAGTCGCTCCCAGTGCTTCTGATGGGGTGGGAGCTCGGGGTCACACGGCTCTGGAGTGGGGGCTGAGACCATGCAGTCTGCCCGCTGTTGCACCCCGTATGTGCAGGTCGGAGCCGCAAGATCCACATTTCAGGCAAAGCTCCTGGAAGTTGCTTCATCTGCCAGACGCATCCAGTGGATGAGCCGCTTCTCACGTCCAGAGGATCTTCCTCAACCAACCTCAGCGGGACAATCTGGAGAGAGGCGGAGGAAGGCTGGACACCGCTCTGGAATCTGTGGAAGAGAACGGCTGGACTTGGCATCAAAAGGAGGCTCCCGCTGCCCTCGGACACGGTGGGGGCAGAACTTCAGAATCTACCCAAGGGCAGCTCCTTTGCAAGTCTGGCTGAGCTGGGCCTTCCTTCCTATCGGGCAGATCGATTTCTTTGCAATGCAAGGAAGAGACATCTTCTCTCCATTCATAGCTGCCTTCCAAACATTTGAAAATAGTTTTGTCTGCCCCACACATGCACACACACACACGTGCGCACACACAACACTCATGTCCCACGGGGAGGGGCTGCAGCTCCGGGCCAAAGCTTTGCATGAAGAGGGATGCAGGCCAGTCCTGCGCATCTCCCTGGGTGGGGCAAGGAGGGGGCCTGGCCGGACGCCCCAGGGAGCTGGCAGTCCTGCTCGCTGGGCCGAGGAGGCAGTGGCCGGGCCCCTCGGAGAGCCCGTTTCCCCAGTGGGCAAAGCCAAGGCAGTTCTGTTCTGTGGCACCTGCACCCTGCTGCCTTTGGCCGAGCCAGCAGCACCGAGGGAGCTGCAGAGCACCCCCTTGTACAGCGGCCGTGCCTGTACCAGCTAAGAGACACCCAGGAGAACAGCGGCAGCGTGGTGGAGTCCTCCCAGTGGTCGAACCCCAGGCTGGGGACCGCAGGACAGGCTGAGAGGCCCTGTCCCGCGGCATTTTCCTTGCTCCAGAAGATGTGGAGCAGGGGATCCGGGAAGGGCCGACGGGACCCGACCGCAGCCCTGGTGGTGGGCAGGGTGGGGTGGGCGGGAGAAGCTCCCCCCGCCCGTCCTGCAGCAGCACCTCCAGCGCCTCGCGGTGTGCGGCGGCCTTTGGGAGACGGGCTGCGAGGAGCCCCCGCGGAGAGTCAGCGGGGGGGAAGCACCTGTTTCTGAGCTGGCATCTGTGGAGGGCAGCGGGAGCGGGGCGGGAGCGTGTGCTTAAAACGGGAACCGTCCGGGAAGGGAAGGGCCGGGGGGAGTCTAAAAAAAGACGGCGGCAGATGGAGCGAGGGCGAGATTCCATCCCGTGCGGCTGCTGCTCGGGTGAGGGCTTCCCGGCGGTCCTGCCCTGGGGAGGGGCCGTGGTCCACAGCCTTCGCATTCCGCTCCGCTGTTTCCCCCCAGTAAGGCCACTTTCTTGGCCCACGTGGCTCCAAAACCATCCCTCTGTGCTTTCAGGCACATGGACTTTGCTCTCCTGGAATGGTGTGCGCCTCTCCTTTTGCTTTGCTTTGCGTTAGTGAGTGGGGAGAAAGTGAGGTTCCAAGAGCGACACCCCGCTGCTTGCCCGGCATCTTTAACAGGCCCTGATCCTGGGATGAGGAGGTGCAAGAAAGCAGCTGACAAGGGAGAATGCAGGACTCCTCTCCAGACCAGAGGCAGCGGAAGGCGAGTTCATGTGAAGTCTGGAGCAGAGCGGAGACGGGCTGGGGTGAAGGCACTCTGCGCACGTCTGCCCCGCTGGATCCGGCCACTGGCCTGCAGCTGCCCAATGGGAAGCCCACAGGCAGTCCTGAGAGCGGCAGTACCCTCCCACCCATGTTCCCCAGCAACACATCTTCGCAGGGTTGCTTCCCCCGGTGCTGCAGAGGGCAGCTGGGTGGCTGCATGAACTGTGGCGGAGCAATTCTGCTCTGCTGGAAGCCCTGGCCACGCGGGGGGCCCGTTCGGGGCCATTCTCTGCACTGCAATTCCCCGTGTCTCCCCCAACCTGCCCCCTCATGCAGTGTCCAAGCTCTGCTCCTGCCGCCCAGTGCCCAAGTGGAGCAAAGCTCAGCAGAAACTGGCCCTCAGCCAGCGCAGACGCGAGAGTTTCCCAGACCCTTCAGAAATTGCAGGCACGGCTGCTCAGCATGGCGCCTTATGACTCTTCCGTTAGTCTCGGTGTGCGCATTTTGGTTTTGTCTGCTTCTGGTCGCTCCAATTTTGAAAACCCTTCTGGGTGCCGGGCAAGTCGTTTCACACACCGTTGTCTGCCAGCCCTGGTGAGAGTTTCAAAGGACAAGTGGGGCGGAAGCGTGCGGCACAAACACACGGGCCTTTCCACGTGGCGGCTTGTCTGCTCGTTTTCCACCTGCCCGTCTCTAGTAAGGCTTTGGCAGCCACCAGCAAGTGTGGCCTTCGTCTCGGTGCCAGCACCGCAAAGCGCCGGCGTGTGTGAATTGGGCTCATAACCTTCTGTCTGGACTTTGTTGGTCGCTGGGCAGCCACGCAATGGCAGAACCGCAGAGGGGATCCAGGTGGACGAGAGTTCTGCCCCTGTCCATTTTGGCGTTCAATGTGGATCAGTGCAAGGCCTTGAACTTGGGGCATGGAAATGGGTGTCAGAAGTACAGGTTAGGGGACAAGCGGCTGGAGAGCAGCGCTTGTGAAAGGGACCTCGGGGTGCTGGTTGACTGCAGGCTGAACATGAGCCAGCAGTGTGATGCGGTGGCCAAGAGGGCGAATGCCACCCTTGGTTGCATAGCCAGAAGTGTGGCTTCTAGATCAAGAGAGGTATTACTACCACTGTACATGACTCTGGTGCGCCCGCAACTGGAGTATTGTGCTCAGTTTAGGGCCCCTCATTACAGGAAGGATATAGCCAGGTTGGAGTCAGTGCAGTGTAGGGCCACAAGGTTGGTGGCCAGTTTGCAGGGGATGCCGTATGAGGCGAGACTGAGGGAACTGGGTCTCTTCAGCCTGCAGAAGAGGAGACTCAGAGGGGATCTGGTGGCGACATACAGGTATGTGAGGGGGTGTCACATGGAGGTGGGGAGAGACCTGTTCTCCCCTGCTGAGGAAGGCAGGACGTGCTCCAACGGAGCAAAGCTCAGGGAGCCAAGGTTCCATTTGGATGCCAGGAAGCACATCCTGACAGGACCCCGAGGGTGTGGAATGGGCTCCCACAGGAGGTGGTTGAGGCCCCATCGGTGCGGGTGTTCAAGGATAGGCTGGACGTCCACATGGTGGGCATGTCGTGAGCAGAGCCAGCTGGAGCCGGCGGTCGGACTAGATGGCCCGGGAGGCCTCTTCTGACTCGCTCTGTTTCTTGTTTCCATGTCCACATGTGCTAATCTGTCTTGCGCAGGCAAGGAGGGTAAAAATGCTACCAATATATATTTTTAGCTCCCCCATTCCCGGCCCTAAAGCAGAGCGTGGCCGGTTGTGGAGCTGCTGCCTCTGGCCCCCGAGCCTGCAAAGTGGCTATGAAAGCAGACCAGCAGGTGGCAGCACTGGCCCAGCAAAGTGGCCACTGGGGCCAGGAGGGCGGACGGAAGCAGGCGGGACCCCCAGGTGGCATCTCTTCCCCAAGCCCGTGTATCTTCCAAAGGCTGAAGGTGCCAAAGGGCATCTGGGCAGACGGAGAAGCAGAAGAGACGTTGGCACCGGTTCCTCAGTGCAAAGCACTTGCAGCGCAGCTTGCACACAAGTTAAGAAGACAGTGTCTGCCTGCAGTGACTTATCGTTCCACTCCGTTCCGGTACGTTATATTATATTGATGTCCCACCTTCTTTGGCAAGGAGGCCGTGGTCGTTTACAAGAACTTCCTCCCCTCACAACGAGCAGCCTGTGAGGTCGGTTAGGCTGAGAGCGAGCAGCTGGTCCAAAAGCCAACCCACCAAGTGGTTCCCAGCATCCAGATCTCCGGAGTCCCCGTGTGACTTCCGTGGAACTGGCTGTGACCAGCAGTGCCTTCAGGTGAGGGTTTTCACTAGCCATGGCTCCGTCTCCCTCGTGGAAAGATGTTAATGTGAGCCACTGTGGGAAAGAAGCGCATAAATTAAAAAACAGCATCTCAGAAGGGCAAATAGCTTTTCTTTTGTAGACGTTTGCCAGGCAACCACTAAGGAACCCTCTACACCTTTTAAAAATCCCGTTAAAAATAATATTTTGATTTCTTCAACAGGATTAACACATGCACTATGAAGTGTGCACAGGATACAAGAAGAAGAACATTAAAAACTGCCGTGCAAAGATTAAAGACAGCACAAGCTCAAGCAGAGGGCCTCCAGCCGCAGGCCACATCCAGCCGGCCAGGGCTGCTCAGCCGACCGGGGCTGATCCGCTGGCCGGCTGCCCTTCCCCATTCCCAGCCCACGTGCCCTTGCGGGATTCCTGGCCTTGCAGTCCCCCCCCCCCCCCCCCCCCCCGCTCAGAAGGTGACCTGCTCTGGGCAGGAAGGGCCGTGAGCAAAACGATGCTCCCCACTGGGACGACCTTGGCCTGCCCACCCCTGGAAGCAGCCCCCCCGCCCCCAAGGTGCCCGGTCCTCAGGTGGACCCTTGATCCAAAGCGGGGGCAGTCAGGAGAGTGGCACAGCGGCCGCAGGATTCAGAAGGCAGATGGGAGGGGAACCGTGGCCCGTCTGTCCTTCTGGGGCGCTTTTTGTTTCCATCAGTGGCTCCTCAGGCGTTTCATCCGCGCGAGGGTCTCGAAACACGGCTCGGAATTTGGTTTGAATGGGGTGGAAGGGCCAGCCGAAGTCGCTTCGAGCACTTGCGTCTTCCACAAAGGGCCAAATCCTGCTCTGCTGCTGATCCTGCTGGAAGAGAAGGACGTGCTCAGAGCTACAGTTTCCACCACGCGCCATTTACCCGGGAGTAAGTTCCATTGCCCTCGGGGAGACTTACTCATGAGCAAGCATGCATAGGGTTGCATTGTTGGGCTGTATCTGAATTCTCCGGACCCGGCCTGGCCTGCATTATTTACCCTCATTTATTCATTTTTAAGAGACTTTTAAACTCTTGAACTCTCCCGGGACAAAAGCAGCCACTGTATCCGCGTGTCATGAACAGTGAGAGAATGGCCTGTACCTGTTTTTTTAACTGTTTTATCCTTGAACAACACGGCTTTCGGAATGCCCAGAAAAGGACATGAAGTTGGATTTCCAAAAAAGGGGTGGGGGAGAAAAGAAACAACTGAACAACATGAAATATTTTGGTTCACAGAGCTGCTCAGGACGTGGAATATTACCCCCCTGGGGAATAAAAAATGCTCTAAATCACCCGGAGCTCCGAGTTCGGAGACTGTAAACTTGTTTCTATTGTGTTTGTACAGTGATGTGCTTTCACAACATGTTTTTCTTCCCAAGTGGAGCAGGCAGGGAGAATCCTGGCCCTGGGAATTGGCAGTATAAGAAAAACGGCCCTTTGGGTTTCACCTGGTTAACAAAACAGTCCAGAGGCGCTCGAGCGGGCCTGGCTTGCAAGGGAGGCTACCGGATTCCTGGCCTTTTGGGGGAGGTCTGGGGTGGCCTCTTCACAGGCATCTCAGTCGGAAGACGCGTGTTTCCTCGGGACCCCCCACCCGCCTGCTCAGCTCCAGAAATGGTTCGAGGAAGAGACGCACCACTTGCCCGTCCGGTGCCCATGCGTGGAAACACGCACACCGGGAGTCCACAGGGCTGCAGCAGCGTCAGCCTGGGTACCTGACAGGTCACATCCTGTCTCAGGAGCCGGAGCTGCCTGGGAAGCCTGGGGCAGCCCGCCTCGAGGTCGCGCTGTGCACGAGGGACTCCCGGCCTCGGAGGAGCCGTGCCGTTCTGCATGGTGCTCGTGCGCCGTCCGAAAAGCCCCAGCGGGCCCCGCGGGGATCTTGCTTCCCCCAGGTGGACTCGGATGGGACGCTCCCCGTGCCGTTGAGCTGGGGCTCCTTGCCCCGCTCTGCCGGCTGCGATCCTCGGGGAGAATGTGGGGGGCTCGCCAACCAGGGGCAGCTGTCGTTTGTCTGTGAACCACTGGGCAACCAGGGGAACGCGACCTCGGGAGGCCACTCCAGTCTCGCGGGCCCTTCACTGGTGGCCGGCAATGGCCCCGCGCCCTCTCGGCCCACCTCCAGTGCGAGTGGCCAGAGCCACCGGTCCTGGCGGGCTTCCACATCTGCTTGAAAGGGGGCGCGTGGCTGAACCCCGTCTCTTTGCCCCAGCCTGCACGCACTGTTTGGCCCCTGGCCTTTCTGTGCAGCCGCCCCGCTTGACGGGCCCGCTGTCCTGGCGTGGAGCACACGTGCGGGCCCGCAGAGGCACCCGGGGACGAGAGCAGATGCCCCAGACCTTCCCCTCACGCAATCTGCCAGCGGGCGGCCCAGCTAGTGGGTGCCTGCCAGCGATGGTTGCGGAGAAGCACATCCTCCAGAGCGGGCCCGTGGGTGCACTCTCCCTCCCATCATCCTGGCCTCAGGGGCACCCAAGCCATGTTGTCTGTGCCTTCCCCGTGAGAAAGCCTACTCCTAGGCCGTTCCCCAGGAGCCTCTTGCTTCCTGCATCCTCCAGGGAACGTGTATGCCTTTATCAGGACGGTCTCCCGAGAGCATTTTGAAGGATTTGCTCTGTTTGGCAGGAAAAAAGGCAGACTCACATTTAGTGTGTTTTTCAAATGCTCCCGTAACCGATTATCCTACATTCTGCACTCCGCAGACAGCTCCGTGAGAAGGAACTTGGTAAAAGTGAAAACAAAGCCAGCGCTAAATTGATGGATTCAGCAAAAGGCGTGTATTCAGGCGATCGGAGGCTGGCTGGTGGTGTTCTTTCTCCCTCTTGCCTTCTTCTTTATTTTCCGCCACAATGCCATTCATGGGCTCCAAAGTCTAGTGCTATCTCTGAGGCAGTTTCCTAACCTGAACAGTTGGAAGTTCAGAGGGAGAGCTTGCAGCGACCGGAGCGAGTCAAGTGGGTAAGCGCTTTCATGGCAGACTCTGCAAATGCTGTGGGTTTTCTACATGGAGAACATGTGTGCATGTGTGTTTTTCCTGGACTCTGAAGGAGGCAGAAAAGCGATGGAACAATGTGGGTGCTGGAAGGAAAAGAAAGGAACGGAGGATGCGTGATTGCAGTTCGAATACTTCTCCCTCGCCCTGTTTCCTTCAGATGCTCATTCTATCAGTTCTTCAACCCATGTTTCTCTCGAACTTGCTGCTAAATTATTTTAGCAGCCTTGAACGCTACTTTGCTTTTGCGGGGCTGTGGGCCATTGCGCACAGAAAAATAACAATTGTGGTGTTATGGGACAAAGAACACCAGTGACAACAGAGGGGATTTCTGAGAAGCAAATTTCACTAGCTGTGTATTAATGCGATCAGAAATGCCAGATGTGCAGGCAGCAAATAAGGTGTCCTATTTGCATGTTGTTGGCTTACAATAGCAGGATTGTGACACGATGAAGTTCGTGTCTCGTTTTAGCATTTCTGCAGCTTCTTCCCCCTCCCACCCCACTTCTAATGCGTCAAACAGCTGCGTGGTCGAGGGCAATGCTTTGATGAGGTCCCCCGCCATCCTTTTATTGGGAAAGTTCCCCGCCTGAGGCTTTGAGGAGCCACTGCCTCGCAGTGGAGCAGGACAGCAGAGATAAATGGATCGGTGCTCCGACATCTCGTCTGCTCCATTTCATTTGCGGGGTTTCTGCCACTCACCATTTCTGCTTCTCCCTTTTCCACCTCGAAGTCCCTTCTTTGTGGGTTCCATCCTGATATGTTTCTTTCATGGATTTTTGTTTGCTTGTTGTTTAAGAGTGAGCACGTTTGGTATTCCTGCACATTTTTGTATGCGACCAGCCCTGGAGTAAAGAATATATTTACGCTTTTCTAAAATGTGTGCCTTTGTCTTTGTGCTCTCTTAAAACGTGTGCCTTTGGGCGATGCACTTTCCATGTGTATTTGTAGGCACAAAATGCCCCTCTTGTATTTTGGGTGGTGTGCAGCAGGGAAACTCACGTGCAGCTAACAATTGGGTGGAGCACATTTCTCCCTCCTCTCCGAGTTCATTCATGTTAACTTGCGGCACCAGGGGCAAAAAGCACCAGCATCCGGAAGGGCACCAGTTTGTGTTTCTGCCTGGGATCAGGCCTGCGTCTTGGCCTTGCTCTTGTCTGCAGGCCTGCTCTGAATATGCAGAGCTATCAGGAGGCGATTGTGACGGTGGCTGTAATCGATTCTGCCCTCCTGCATCAGAGGCAGTATACTGAGGAACACGAGGCAGAAGGATGATGCTCCTGTGGAACAGGATGTTCAGGCATTCTGAACAGGCGGATCGCCGCCACGGGCGATGCACCGCCGGGGCCGTGTGGAACAGCGATGTGACAGCCCCGTATGTGGCGTGACGGCATCACCAGACTTTGCGGGCCCTCCTGCCCTGCAGGCCAGCCGTCCTCGGGGGTCCGAGGGCAGGCTGAACGCACGAGCAAACCATTCAGCAAGAAGGGCCGGGCTTGGCACTGGTGCCCAAAGGCGGAGAGAGGCCGGACCTCAGCCCTGCTTCGGCCATGTGAGAAGTGTGGAAGGGATCCGAAAATGGTTTCTAGTAACTCAACGTGCTGGGACAATAAAGGCTGCTTCAGGCACCACACGTTGGCCTACTCTGGGAGGAGTGCTTGAGATGCGTCTGGGGTGGCTTGCCTGGATGCGCCATTGCGCCTTACGATTTGCTATCCTTGTTTATGTGGCCCTTGGCTTACGGCTTATTTTCGATTTGAATTGTTATTCCGAACCCTGGCAAACTTTCTCATAGGAAGAGCATAGAAAAATGGTAACGCAAGCTAAAGAAAATACCTCCGAGTTTGTCTATACGACCTTCCTTCCGTTAGGAGGGGAAAGCAGAGTTGCACATTGGACGCCTTCACACGACCTGAAGAGCCAAATCGCCTTCAGCTCGGCATCATTCCTTGGCCGCGTCGATCAGCACCTGGCCCTGGCGGCGTGATAGAGGCCGGGGAGCCATAAGGGACGGATTATAAAAAATTCAAATACACATCCAAGTCCAGCCCCTGGAAGGAACTCCACAGTTCAGCAATCCCCACCTCACTGTCTACGGAGCCGGGAGCTTGGTCAGAACTGGCCGTCTCTGTCATTAAGTGGCCGATTTCATCTAACATTTCCTACCCGAAGCATTCATGCCTCAGAAGCACAAGCACCAGTGCTCAAAGGGGGCCTCTCCCGATGGACAGAAATGCTCCCTGTGCATTTAGGGCCCCTGGAAGGCAGTGCGAAAGTGCAGAAGGCAGTCAGGGCAACTGTGGGAAACGGGAGGCAACCCTCCAAACAGGCCGGAAAAAGAGACATTTCTGTCAGCAGCAACTCAACAACAAATGAAAAGACACAATGCCACGTGGGCAAGAAAAATGCACTTGATGGTACCTTAAGTCTTTTAATTGCAAAATTTAATTGCAAATTTTAATTGCAAAATTTGATTGCAAATTTTAATTGCAAAATTTGATTGCAAATTTTAATTGCAAAATTTGATTGCAAAATTATGTGGTGTCAGAAATGGAGATTGAATTAGGAGTAAGAAAAGGAAGGTGGATTAGGACCGTAAAAGCTGACTGGAAGGCAGCATTTCCGTGTTGCTCCCCAGCATCTTTACCTGCAAAGGAAAATGGAAGACCGACACGCTTGAACGAGGCACTCAGGACAAAAAGACAGCACACGAGGCCGTCGTGGTTCCACAGCTGGAACATTTCCTTGGGCTCTGCATTCTCGCTTTGCCTTTTTTAATCGTAAAAACAGCCATGTGTGGGACATCTTTATTTTAAAGCTATTTCAAAATTCTTTGCTGCTGACACGATCTTGGGAGAACCTTCTTGATGGAGAGTACGGACAATGTCTAGATTTTTGCAAATGTAGAAATTCGCCCATGAATTTTGGTTAATTCCTGACATCGTTTCATAAGACAGAGTGGCTAGTTTTGTTTTTCAGCCCGTTTTGCAGAAAAGTAATCCGCACGTGGAGGGAGAGGAAGGAAAGATTAGCGCGGATGTGGGTGGCATGTCTGGAGGCAAGAGGCCCGCTTTGCCTGCACGCATTTCTATGTGCAGAACATGCCTTGCCAACTTGGGCCCTCCAGAGAATTGGACTACAATTCCCAGCAGCCCCAGCCAGCCACACTGAGATGCTGGCAGCTGTAGTCCAACAACTCAGTACCCTCAGGCAGGGGTGAAGGAATCCAAAATCTGTAACTACCGTCGACTAATGAATTCAGAGGACAACTTTGTCAGCCGTTCTTTCCTCGCACCATGTAGTCTGAGGAAGAGCTCTGGAGCACCTGAAAGTTTGCACAGCTTTGTGACGCTTTGCTTGCTCCTTGTCAGGGGTGCTGCCCGAATCTGGATCGTCGCTTAAGGTCAATAGTAGCAAACGTGCTCTGGGGTGGCCACTTTTCTTCCCTGCCAGGTACGCCTCTGCCTCAGTGATCCAGTTCGGAATGCAGTGCAGCCTGGAAAGAGGCCCTGTCCCCCTCCCATGGGCCATGTGGCTGATCGCTCCGTCAAGAGGGGGGGAAGATGGCTTAATAAGGATCCTGTGGCTGCGAGGCGACGGGCAGTGTACCAGGCTGCCCAGCCTCTAGATGAATTCTTCTGCTTCATTTAAAATCGAGCAAACTAACGGAGAGGCAGGCTTACCCTGTCTGAAGAATAAGGTGAGGCGGTAATCCAGCCTCTTGTGCTTATATTACCACGACCACAAATCCTGCTTAATGGTTTTCACTCTTTTAAAAAATGTGCCTCTCACCCCCACCCCCAGGCCCCGGCGGTCCCTCCACGCTCCACAGTATTATCTTGTGTGTGTTGAACCTTTGGCATGACATCCTGCCTGTTTAAGCCCCATTGAACACGACGGCTTGTAAGACGAATGAGCTGAAGGCAACCACTTTGCGTACACTTAACTTGGGCGCAGCTCGGCTGAACACAGGCACACGGGCTGCCCCGAAGGGCTTCGCCTTGCTTTGACGGGTCCTGCTCCAGTGGATTCCTGAAAACGTTCTCCATTTCGTTGAGGCAAAAGCATCTGCTCGGGCAAAGCAGGGTTCTGTTTCAAAAAACCAGGTCCTCTTAACAATAGCAGAAGAATGCGCGTGAAGGGAAAAACCCTTGCAGCAGGACAAATTGCAGTCCGTTTTCCCATTTATTTACTTTTTTTCAAGAGAAGGTGTAGACCCTTGCTAGTAATGAATTAAATTGATTTGTTGGAAACCATTAAGAGCTTGTTGCAATGTGGAGGAGAAACATTTGAGAAATGGGCTGTGATTTTTAAATTGGTTACCTATTTATTTATATGTAAGCCCTGTTATGTTCGACAGGTCTTACTCTCACCTAAATGGGTACTGCAGCTCAAGTTTTCTGATTTCCCTGGGAATGGAGCAAAGGAAGTCATCTGGGCTTCAAGCAGGCATTGAAAGCGAAACCGGTGCGATTGGTAAGGCATTTGGTCTGCTCAAACTCCCTTAGAGAAGAGATTTGAATGTCATCCTTTGAGTTCTTGCTTGGAAATTATTCTTGTGAAGGGCATTAAAAATAAATTTGTTTCGCTGGACTGATACACACACAACAGTGCTTTCATAACTGTGGCCAGATTAGAGCAAGCTTTCATGTCGGGCAGGACACTATTAACACGGCTTAAAAAACCCAGATAGCATGATATCAGTTTGCCGTCTTTTCTTTCCAATTTGCACTGCCTTGGACCTTTTCTTTTTCTGCTGTGACTTTGTCATGTACGAAAAAGCAAGCGGGATGCTACCGAGTTTTTTGAAAGGGAGAGAGAGAGAAAGAGGAAAATAGATTAAAAAGTACAATGAGATATTTAAAAATTTTGGATACCTACAAATGATTCATAGTGAGTTAAGGAGGACTTAAATACGTGCTTCTTTAGTTTACCAAACAAGCAAGTTTGGTAAACTAAAAAGAGAGAGAAAATACTTTGTAATACAGGACAAAACATTTAAGCTCTCTCCACATCAGTTCAGAGGCAAAGACAAAAGCGACAGGCAAGCCTCTAACATTCCTAACAAGTTGAAAATAGTTCCATGTCTTTGCAAACCCTCCCGGGGAATGTTTAGCATTTCCAGGGAAGATTTCATTTTATTTTAATGTATCAAATGTTTTAAAAAGTTGTAACAATCATTATTTGCAGAAATGTTTAAAAACAAAACCCAAATGGCTATAAACAGAAGTGCCACCAAACATACAAAATAAATGATAAGAGCAAAAGCATAATCAATATTTTATCAGAGGCGCTTTCATTACGATACTAATTGGCTGAATTAATTCATTGGTCAGAGGTTTAAAATGTAGATTTTAAAAAGCAATTTTCATGGTAGTGTCCTGAATGGAAAGATCGCGGAAGTACCAACAGGGGGTTGCCGGTGATCAGGGCACTGGTTTTGTTTCGATCAAGACTTTAAGTTTCTCTGCTTTGTGAGGGATTCTTCATGGCATTTTGTTATGAGAAGCCCTTGCCCCTCTCCAGCTGCCCAAAACAGCACCTGTCATATGTATTTCGTTTAGGAACCAGACAACTAATTTGGTGTTTTGATTTGTTCTATTTTGGCCATATGGACGTCAAATTTTAAATCCAGGGATTGAAATTAAACTTTAAATCCCTGGGATCAATTTCCAGGTCCAGTGAGCGAGTTTCACTCCTGCTTGGGGCGAGGCACCCCCAGTCTTGAGAAAGTTCATTGTTCTTAAGCCCCATCGAGATCCCTAGGCGGTCTTAGCCCACCCCATTCAAACATACCTTTTTCTGGGCTGGGGGCTGTGGATGAACAAGAGGACAATTTCTCCCCAATTTCAGTAGCTGAGTGTGAGCCGTAGCCCCCGTCCTGGATTATCTGGGGAAACGAATCTGGCTGGGCACAGGCTGTGCAGCTGCCGGTCTGAGCCAGGCGTCGGGTACCCCAAGTACTGCAGGGAGGCAGCTCTGAGAGCTGGGATCTGGGATGCACGTTCCCGGGGCTGGGCAGCCACACGCAGTGCCGGCTGGAGGCGAGGCTTCCATGCACACACGGACTCACACCGGCTGGCACACCTGCACAGGGGACCCCCCCCCTTTCCTTGCCCCCATAGCGGCCAACCGAGGGGATGCTGGGGGCTTCTGGGGGAGCGAGTGAAGAGCCCAGGCAGCGGGGAGGCGGATCGGCTGGCTGGAGGGTCACACGCCTCTGCAGCAGCCCAGGCCACACGCTCCAGGGGCAAGCAAAGCTGGGCTGGGCGAACCAAGGAACGTGGCCAAGGGCCGCTTCCGGGGCCCTCACCAGGCGTACCCTGTCCCAGGAGACTCCCAGCCCCGTTGGCTTATTTATTTAAAACTTTTGTATACCGTCCCATCACAAATGTCTCGGGATGGTTCACAACAACAACAACAATAAAATAGAATAAAGATAAAAGTAAGAGAAGCACAGCATCCAGTAGAGGTGCAAAACCACAGATTTAAACAAATTAGCAATTAAAATAGTGGGAGAATAAAAAGGTTTTCGCCTCGTGCCGAAAGGAAAAAGGCCTTGGCGCCAGGAGAACCTCTCTGGGGAGCGTGTTCCTCAGTCAGGGCGCCACCACCAAGAAGGCCCTCTCTGGTTGGCACCCTCCTCACCTCCTTCAGGAAGGGCTCCGGAGCAGGGCCCCCGCCTTAGATCTCGAGGGGCAGGAGGGCACACAGGGAAGGAGACGCTCCTTCGGGTATCCTGGCCCCAAGCCGTTCAGGTTTTGCAAGGCATCACCGGCACCTTAAATTGGGCTCGGACTTCAACTGGCAGCCAGTGTAGGTGAGAGAGGACCGGCGTTACCTGTGGATACCCGCCAGTCGCCGTTCACACCCTGGCTGCTCTGTTCTGAACCCACGGAGGTATCTGGACTGCCTGCAAGGACGTGTCTGCACAGCGCAACAATCCAGCGGTTACTGGGTGGCTTGTGAGGGCTCCCTGGGCTACTGCAAGCGGCCATCTCCTTGCCCTTCCGCCCTCAGGGAAGGCCAGGGCAGAGAAACACATGCTTGGACACCCACCGCTTCTGAGAGCCCCCGGGGTGCATCGCATCGCCTCAAGGGACTCCCTTTCCCATCTTGCCCAATCTGCATGGGCGGCCGTTCCGGGGAAGCTCGTCAGGACGAGCTGCTTTGCCACAGATTCCCATGAGGGAGAGGAAGGCGGCGACTCTCGAGATATTCTGAGCCCCCTGAGAGGGGGTGTTAGGATTTGACCGGACAAGCAGCACCGAGGAGCAGATGGGCAGATTTTGAACAAGTGTTACCAAGTCCCAGCCCCGAGGAGTCGTGACCGGGAGAGGCCCCGGCAGGCCGGCTGCCATTTTGCACCCCGGGACTGTCCGCGTCTCACCCCGTCTTCGAGCGTGGACGGCTGCGTGTCCTCATAAGGAAAGTGGTGACCACCTGAGGAGAAGAAACAGGCCAGCACGAACCGTTCCCCCACCAGAGCAAAGGCAAATGTGGAAGACTGGGCCCTATTTAAACCTCGGGATTGCTTTACTTTTGCATGTTTGTTTCAAACAGGCGCCTCATTATATATGTCCGAGAGAGGGAACAAAAACCATTCCAGAGAACCAGGCGGCCTCGGGCAGAGCTGATCAAGCCACAGAATCATGGAAGAGTGGAGTCGGGAGAGGCCGTGAAGGCCACCAGGCCCAGCCCTGCGGCTGCGGGACGCCAGGGCACCCCGGCCCAGCAAACGCGCTTTTCGGCACCCAGCGTTCTCGGGCTCTTCCCTCAGCAAGCCCAGGGGGACAACCTTCGAGGACGCTTGACCTCCTCAGCCGCCCTGAGAGGAAGGTTACGGTGGTTGTCGCCGGCTCGGCTCGGCGACAGCTGCCAAGAGACTGGACGCCGGGGGGCCAGATCCTGACACGCTGCCCACTCCGTCCATTGCGTGGCGTCAGCACACATGTGGAAACAGGGGGAGGGAAAAGCCAGGTTGCCCTCCATTTCCTTTTCCACGGGCAGATCCGACATGTGGCCCAAAGCACCAGGCACCCGAGCGAGAGCCCCTCCTCAGTCCCCGAAAGAAGCCAAGGGGGAGCTTTACGCAGGCCCCCAGGAGGCGCTCCCCACTGAAGGCCACCCCACCACCCTCCCCCAGGCGACTGCTCCCCTCTATTTATCTCGCCCCGCTCCCCGCCTTTGCTCTCCGGCGACCAGGCTCGGCTACCGGCGCGCACAAAGGCGAGGCGAGGAGGCGAGGAGGCGAGGCGGGACGGGAGGGGACGAGCCACACGGGCCCCTTTCTGCTTTGCGGTGTGAATTAACCAACTTTGTTTTCCACCAAGGCCTTGTCCCTTAATAGCCCGTCCCTCCCCGCGCCTTTGCTGCCGTTCAGAAGAAGTGAGGCATGAGAGCGCTTTTGGAATAATGAGGTGTAATTAGCTCTCCCAGCTTTTATCTTCAAACCTCCCCGTTCAATTAGATTGAAATAAAACGAAAGAGGGAGCGGGGCGCCTTATTTTATTATTTGCGCCGCCGCCTTCACGGGTGCACGCGGAGCGGCCACGGCGCAGGGCAGCCCCCGGCCGGGCAGCGGCGGCCGGACAGATGCGGCAGCGCGCAACATCTGCGCGGGCGCCGCTGCCCGGATCGCGCCTCCTCGAGAGGAGGAGCGGCCAAGCGCGCTGCGCTCCGCACTGCGTGGAGAGGGCTGTGCGGCAGGATCAGGGCCAGCTCCACCCGGAGCAAACCGAGGAGGGCTTCCCGGGAGGTCAAAGATGCACCGGGGCCCCGCTGGGTTTCCATAGTTTCATCTGTTTAGCGCAATGATTTATTTCTTTGGCTGTTCGCTGCAGTTCTGATCTGCTCAGAGACTCGTGTCCTCCGAGCTGATTACAAACTAAATAGAACGGTTAACATTATAAAACGCCCTGCACGTCTTTACAATACCATGCAAACAACAAGCAAAATAAACCCATCACACGGCCGCTCAGCTCCAGCTTTTCCACCCCAGCAATGCCGCCCAAATCCCCCTGCAGCGCTGATTATAATTACATGAGGACAAACGCGAGAAAGGGGATGATAGGGCAGAGCAGCTGACAAGTGTTTCCAAGTAGGAAAGGAGACGCGGGGGCAGGACCGGCACGAGGGCAGAGACAACCTGGTGCAGCGCAGTGGCTGGTTTTGCGGGAAAAGGCGGCAAGCAGCTCTTCGCAATTCCTTCGGCTTCCCCCACAAACATCTAGCAGGCAACCGGATTGCGGTTTAACTCCACCGCCCCCCCCCCGCCACACCCAGCAGATTCCCCTTAATCTACAACTCCGGACAGCAAACGGAAATGTTGCACCATCCCCGCCCAACCCCCTCCTCTGTATTCCCAGCTGACCTCTGATCCCTTTTTATCCATGACCCTGATCTTGAGGGCTAGCAACCTGATGGATGGTACAAGGACCTTGATATATGACATCCTTTAATATTAGGGAAGTAGACAAGGGCACGCCCTGTGGCGGAGAGAAGCAAGAGGTCACGGTCTGGGGAGGCGGGTGCGGGGAGCACCTGGGTGAATTTTCAAAGCAGGATTCAGGGCCGGGTTTGCAAGGGATTTGTCACGCTTTGGTTGAGAAGGGCGAGGTGGCTGGGCATAGCCGCATCCAGGATGATTTATATGCAGTTGCTACAATTAAATTGACCTTTGCTAACAGTGACTAACAAGATTGCCTGTGTGAGTGTGTGGCAGGAGAGGCTTTTCTCTAATGAGAATGCTCACCTCTGAGGGTCGGAGGAGCAAAAATCCACTTAGCTACGAGAGTCCGATCCAGTTACATGTGAACGGGGTGGAGGCCACCATTGGACATCGCGTTCCAAGTTATTTCTCTCTGTTTCGCAAGCTTGTTGTGTTCTCTGGCCATCGTTTGTGCATTGTGCACGTGCCATAGCCAAGGACCCGGAGCAGGGTAGCAGATTTGTCTGTTGGATATTACATGAAGGATGCAGAGACCCTGGCCTGGGGCGGATGCTCTGACCTGCCGCGTTTCCTTCTCCTGTGCTCTCTTTGCAGGATTACGCATTGAGGTCTTGGGCTCTTTCTGCGGCAAAATGTGGCAAGGACGGCGAGGGAAGGGGCAGAGTGCAGCCGATCGATTAGGCCTGGGGAAAGGTGGAGGCGGTGATGAGATGCCCGCGGGGCACCGCCATGGCTTTTATAGCCACGGACTTGCTCTCAGTTATCGAGGAGAACCTTCCAGCAGAGCAGGAAAGTTGCAGAAATTCTCCACAGTACGGATGAGTCCATTCTGTTGGGAGGATGTTTGAGCTGAGTGGCCCCACGGAAGGGGCTGGGGGGACAAAGTGCAGCCGTTCCTCCCTCCTCCCTCCGTTTCTCCTTTTCTTTAAATATTCCTGTTTGTGTGTAGCTATACGGCAGAACGGGGCCGCCCAGCATAGACGAGAACTGTCCAAAGCAACACAATACGCAGAGCGAGCATTTCAGAATAATGACCCTCGACATCCAGAGCTTGGTTTACATGCTAGAATAACTCGTATATTTTAGCAGATCCGCATCATACCAGTTTCTCGGAAACTCTGCCGAAGGAAACTGCATTATACAACCTCAGAGCTGAGGAGCTGATAGCTTTTCTCCCCTATATATAAATGCAAAGCTGTAACGGACATCAGAACAACAAGCAGACTTCACTGATGGTGCAGAAACACCCAAGATAACATTACAAATACAGCGAAAAACCCCCAAGTTGCCTCTGCGCTGGGCTGGACTGACCAAGCCGCACACCCTGCGGTGCAGGCCCAGCTTCAGGGCCTGCTGAAGGGTTTGCAAAGAGCCCAAATGGCTTTATTACCCAGTTGTTGTTGTTGTGAAAATAATGTCATCATGAATGAACTAAGCTTTTAAACTGCCCAAGGGCCCCAGCTGTCCGGGCAGTGCTCAGTACATAGCAAATATAATTCAAACGCTCCAACTGGTCCTCCTGGACAGAAGAAATGCTTGCCCTCCGAAGGCAGCCTTGCCCCCATCCCCGTATTTTC
This sequence comes from Varanus komodoensis, assembly GCF_004798865.1. Lineage (NCBI taxonomy): Eukaryota > Metazoa > Chordata > Lepidosauria > Squamata > Varanidae > Varanus > Varanus komodoensis. The sequence goes on from NW_025336182.1 coordinate 2,593,226, forward strand.
CAGTGCCACGCAATGCAGTTGCCACCTTTCTTCCTAGCAAAAGCGAAGTGGAACATCTACTCTGTATTTCACACTAGTGTCAAGAGAGTAATGCCTGACATTGCACCCCGTTCGCATACATGGCACAGAAGGGAATGTGGGAAGAGACAGACGTTCCCCTACTTGGTTCTGTTGGTTTCTTGCTAAAAACTGGCCCAAATTTGCAAGGTCCTTCACCACTGTGAGAAATAGGGCTTGAGATTTCAAAGGAGAGCTGAATGTGGGAAAGGCAAAATGAAGACGCGTGCTCCTCCCGTCCCTCGATGCTGGCTCCCCAGACGTCGATGCCACGGAGTACGTGCCGTGGCGTGACTCTGCAGGCCAGGCACCATGTCTGGCCCTGCCCACGGATAGCGTGGCAACCCCTGGAAGGGAAGCATGGTTTCCAGGGGAGACTCGGGTGGCAGTCGCCAGGCCTACTGGAGGAAGCCGGTTTTCCTCTCCCGTCGTCACGAACTGTGAGTGAGGATTTTGTTTGCTTCGTTTTCTGATAACAACTGAGCAAGATTTGCAGCTTTGGAAAGTGTAAAGGCCTGAACCCCCAAAAGTGAGGCCTGGGTCTCCGGCCCTTAAGATGCTCGCTCCGCTTGGCATCAAAGCCCAGTTGCTTACAATAGTTGAGAGAGCTTTCCCCTGGCCCTAGCAACCTGCTTCTGCAGAACGGAGGCGTTTCCCATTCTGGTAGCAAGATGGCACATGGGACGCTGCATACCGGGGCCTTGCCAGGCGTGGCTTCTGCAGGCAAGAGGCAGTAACAAGCCTTGATGTCGGGCGGAGAGGGTATCCTGGCCTTCTGGATGGGGGTCCTCCTGACTAGCTCACTCTGCTGCGTGATTTCCTGGCACCTGTGCCAACAGCAGCATTGAAACTGTTCCAGGTATCGCATCTTTCAGTTCAGCAGAATGCTGTTCACATGCGCTGAATACCCTCCGCCTGTAATCTGTAAAAACCAGCCACCTTTTCGGTGCACCAGTTCAGACTCTGTGTGTGTGTGTGTGTGCGCGCGCACTGCTGTGTCTATCTGAGCCAACTGGCTGGAATCCTTCCTTGCAGGGGTCTGCTGTGTGGCGTTAGAGGTTTGCTGCTAAATGCAGTGGAAGTCTAGCAAGCATATGGATATTATTGCAGTAATAAATAATCTCCTTCTTTGTAAACTTGGAGTTGGCGTATGACTCCTTGGAAATCCCAAAAAACCTTCTGCCCAAGGCTGGGGTAACACAATAGGGATGGCAAGAGTTTAACCTGAAGAAATGTGGGAGAAGGCAAGGCTGCCCCTCGTGCGTCCAGGCCCGGGGCCTTGGGGACTTTGCTCCCAGAAGTTTGGCTTTGATTTCGAAGTACTCAGCCCTGTCAGGGAGGCAGAACTGGGCTTCTCACGTCACCTCTAACAGCCAAGTTGGCACCGTGTGGGAAGGGCCGCCCCGGTTGAACAGGGCAGGAAGCAGATCACTGAGAATTTAACTCCGGGGGTGTAAGAATTCACCAAGATTTATAAATGTCTTTGTAGAGAGGATGGGGATTCTTTTTAAAAAACGCATGTGGAAGAAAGCAAAACGAACATGTTCATCCATCCCTAGCTGCCACGCATGAAGTTGCCTGGATCCTTGTTCTGTCTAGGTTAGGCAGAGCAGAGCAGAGCAGAGCAAGGACAGACCTAAATCTTGCCCAAGGGGAGGGAAAAAGGTGCTCAGCAGCTCATTCAGGCCAAAGGTCTACCAGGAGCAGAGGGTGGTGTCCGTTCAGCCCAACCGCTCGATTCCTTTTTGCAGAAGCTCTTGGGGGCCCATTCCGGTGCCCGGCAGGCCTGGAGGCATCCGGAGCCCCGGAGCCTCGCAGGCCCCCGCCTGTGTGGTGCAGGAGGCGGCGGCAAGGGTGGGTGCAGAGGAATATTCCGAACGAATATTCCGAATGGGGCAGGGCTGGATCCGAGCTCCCTCCCTTCCCTCCCTGGAACACCTGCTGCGCTGCCAGGGCCGCCGCTGATGTTACGGAGGAGGGCGCCGCCATCTTGCCGCCTGGCGGGTTTCCGCGCCCCTCTCTGCTCCCCCCCCCGCCGGCGTCGGTGAGAGCAACGCCGGATTGGGGGGTGGGGTGCGCGCGCAGGCGCCGGCTTAACCTGCCGGACGCGGCCTGGGGCCAGCAGCCGAAGGGCAACAGCCAAAGGGGGGTCGCCGCCATTTGTGGCCGTTCGTGGCCGTGCGGGGCTGGGTGGGCGGGGGGCTAGGTCGGTGGGTGGAATTTTATATCAGGGGGAGTTTTATACTGTTTTAAAGTTTTATTGTATTTCAATTTGTTTTTATGAAGTCGTCCCTGGCCATGCCGACGGTTGAGTTACCTGGGGCACGCATGGGCGCCGCCACTGGGGTGGTCGTGGGCAACAGATGTTACAGAGGTGGGGGTTTAAGGTGTCCACGTAGAAGAAGGAGGGACAGATGGCTGACACCTGTCCCTCGTTCTGGTTCTGCCCCCAGCCAGAGGGATCCAGGTAGTCTTGTCAACCGCCCCTCGGGCCTGACGGTGCTGCTGCTTAATGCCGGTCGGTCCACAATAAATCTTCCCCCATCCATGACTTGATTGTGGATGAGGGGGCCGACCTGGCTTGCATAACAGAGACCTGGGTGGGAGAGGGGGAGGACGTCGCCCTCTCTCAAATGCGCCCGCCCGGGTATCTGGTTCAGCACTGTCCACGCCTGGAGGGGAGGGGAGGGGGGGTCGCTTTGGTTTACCGAGCCTCCATCTCCCTCACGGGACTTCCGGTCCCTTCGAGGCCAGGGCTGGAGTGCCTCTACTTGGTGTTGGGCGACCGAGACAGACTGGGGATTCTGTTGGTGTACCGTGCACCCTTCTACCCAACAGTCTCCCTGCCTGAGCTGACGGAGATCGTCTCGGACCTGGTGTTGAGGACCCCCAGGATGGTGGTCCTGGGGGACTTCAATCTCCATGCCGAGACTGGTCCGACCGGGGCGGCCCAGAACTTCATGGCCTCCATAGTGGCCATGGGGCTGTCTCAACATGTCATTGGCCTGACCCATGAACGTGGACATACTCTGGACCTGGTTTTCTCAACGGAGCAGGAAGAGGGGGGGTCTGAGGGTGAGGAATTTATGTCTGACACCCCTGTCATGGTCAGATCACTTCCTCGTGAGGTTTGTGCTCGAGAGTGGCCTCTCCCTCTGTAAGGGTGCGGACCTGATTGTGTGGGTCAGCCCCCGGAGCTGGGTGGATCCAGACGGATTCCTGGGGGCCCTGGGGGAGTTTCCGGCTGACAAGACTGGTGCTCCTGTCGAGGCCCTGGTCGAACTGTGGAACGAGGAGATGACCAGGGCTGTTGACACGATCGCTCCTAAGCGTCCTCTCCCACCGGGCAGAGCCCGCTCTTCCCCTTGGTATACACCTGAATTGTGGGCGATGAAGCAGGCTGGGAGACGGCTAGGGCGTAGGTGGAGGAGATCACGGGATGAATCTGACCGAACACACTTAAGAGCCCATTATTGGGCCTATGCTGTGGCGGTGAAGGCGGCGAAAAATTTTTTTTCTCCGTTTCCATTGCCTCTTCAAAATGCTGTCCGGCGGAGCTTTTTTGGGTGGTACAAGGGCTGGTCCATCCTGGCCCTAAGAAAGATCCGGTTCCACCATCGACGGCCCGCTGTGACGACTTTGCCAAGCATTTCAGGGAGAAAATCGCTCAGATTCGTCACGAGCTAGACTCTACTAGTGTTTCAAAGGCTTCTGGGGAGATACCAATGTCGCCGTCTGGTCCAAAATTAATGGATGAATTTCAGTTATTGCGGCCTGATGATGTGGACAAGGTGCTTGGACGAGTACATCCCACCACTTGCCTATTGGACCCTTGCCCGTCTTGGCTAATTAGCAATGCCAAGCACGGGATTGGGACCTGGATCTTGGAAGTGGTTAATGCCTCTCTGAGGGAGGGCCGGGTACCTGCCCCTTTAAAGGAGGCGGTAGTCCGACCGGTCCTGAAGAAAGCGTCACTGGATCCAGAGATGGCCACTAATTATAGACCAGTGGCCAACATCCCATTTCTGGGCAAGGTGTTGGAGCGGGTGGTGGCGGGACAACTCCAAGCCCTCTTGGATGAAACTGATTATCTGGACCATTTCAGTCCGGCTTCAGACCCGGGTACGGTACTGAATCTGCCTTGGTCGCCCTGTATGATGACCTGTGCAGGGAGAGAGACGGGGAGTGTGTCCCTGTTAGTTCTCCTGGACCTCTTAGCGGCTTTCGATACCATCGCCCATGGTATCCTTCTGGATAGGCTAGCGGGACTGGGGGTTGGAGGCACTGCTTGGCAGTGGTTCCGCTCCTATCTCAATGGCCGATTCCAGAAGGTGGTGCTGGGGGACTGTGGCTCTGCGCCATGGCAGTTATGCCATGGAGTCCTGCAGGGCTCCATTTTGTCCCCCATGCTATTTTACATCTACATGAAACCGCTGGGAGAGGTCATCAGGAGACGCTGAAGACACCCAGCTCTACCTCTCGTTCTCCACCAATCCAGGTGAGGTAGTGGCTGTGCTGAACCGGTGCCCGGCCGAGGTGATGGGCTGGATGAGGGCCAATAAACTGAAGCTCGATCCAGACAAGATGGAGGTCCTGTTGGTTGGTGGATCAGGCTTCGGAGAGGGTAAATTGAACTTAGTCCTGAATGGGGTTGCACTCCCTCTTACGGACAAGGTCCGCAGCTTGGGAGTGCTCCTCGACCCAGAGCTTTCACTGGAAGCTCAGGTGACTGCAGTGGTGAGGAGCGCTTTCTTTCAGCTTCGGCTGAACCATCAGCTGCGTCCCTACCTGGAGAACGAATGCCTGGCGACAGTGACACACGCATTGGTAACTTCCTGACTTGACTTCTGTAACGCGCTCTACGTGGGGCTGCCCTTGAAGACGGTCCAGATACTTCAATTGGTTCAAAATAGAGCTGCCAGGCTGCTGACGGGGACTGGGCGTTATGTTCACATGACTCCAGTTCTCCGTCAGCTTCACTGGCTTCCCATTGAAGTCCGGGCCCAATTCAAGGTGTTGGTTATGACCTATAAAGCCCTTAACGGCTTGGGTCCTGGTTACCTGAAGGAGCGCTTATGTCCATATATGCCCGCCCGCCCCTTGAGATCAGCAGGAGAGGCTCTTCTCCGGGAACCCTCCGTGAAAGAAATTAGGAGGGTAGGTACTCGGAGGAGGGCTTTCTCTGCGGTGGCGCCCAATCTATGGAATGCGCTCCCCGGAGAGGTCCGCCTGGCGCCGTCGTTATTTGTTTTTCAGTGCCAGGCGAAGACCTTTTTATTCAAACGTTATTTTAATTGTTAATATTATTTATTTATTTTATTCTTTGGCCAGGGCAACTTAATTTATACTGTTAAATTATATTGTTTTATATTATGTTATTTATGTATGACTGTGAGCTGCCCCGAGGCTTTGGTGAATGGGGCGGCATAGAAGTTCCCTAAATAAAGTAAATAAATAAATAGATGATGCTGGCAGCGCGTAAGCCCTGGACAGAGCTTCAGGCATTTGGAAACTGAGTGAGCAAACCTCCCTATTTGCAGTGCAGGGGATCCTTCCAGAAGGCCCTCCGTGTCCAAGTCCTCCTCAATAGAAGCTCGGATGCTGTCGGTGCCTTTTTCTTTAAAACTGGGAAGCACCCCCCCCCCCAGCTCCTTAGTATTCAAAATGGGGAGAGAAGACAGGGGGGCTGGAGAGCCCCACCACAAGGCTAGTCACGAACCGTGCCAAGCGGAGGGTGAAGGGTCTAGGCAGGAGAAAAGGAGAAAGCGAGAAGCAGGCGATACCGAGCGCTGCAGAGGGTGGGCTGCGGGGAGAAATCTAAACAGTGCAGTTTTAATTACATTCCATTAAATCTTTCGGGCCTGCGTTTTGCTACACATTCTAATGGTAATGCCGGGACATCTGCATAGAGGTCCTTTTCTCATCAAAGATGGCTCTATCAAAGACACTCCTGGGAAACCCTTCACCTTTGACCCCTGGGGTCAGGGCCGACACAGTAGCCCCATAGTCTGCGCTGCTGTAGAGAAGCGGTGTCCGTTTTCCTGCTCAAACCTGACCAGCTTTTCGCAACAGCGGCTAATTTTTTTATGTGAACGGCGTCCTGGGTTTCTTGTGGGGGTGGGTGGGTTCGTGTGCTCTTGATGTGTGTATCAGATGCCTGAGAAAAAGCATCCTTTTAACGATCCGCAATGCTTTGCACGAGACACCGAGCGCACCCCTTTTCCGAGAGCAGCTCTTGACCACGCATTTATACTCCCTTGGAGAGCTTCGAGCCAGACCCTGGCCGTGATTTCTCTGCCCCACAGCAGGATGCCGTCCCTGCTCTCCCAAGCCTGTCCCAGGGAACTGGCAATGAATGCGCAAGGAAGCGGCGGTGTGGACCCAGCCGCCTGCAGTCCCTGGGGGCTGCTTCGCGCAAAGTGGTTGTGCTGACCACACGCACAATGCTTTGCAACCGGCATTGCTCCTGCCACGGACAACCACAAGCCGCCGCGGGCCGGGTCTGCCGCAGGGTCCAGGGCTGGATGCGGGGGGCGGGGGCAGCGCGGAGGGACGCCGGCGCCCTCGAGACTCCTGCGAGCCAAGCCCAAAAGCCTTGTGCTCACCTTTTCCCTGCAGGGCTAGCCTTCTGATGCCAGGAGATTTCTCAGGTGTGTGCATGTGTGTGTGTGGGGGGGGGATGTCTCAACAGGGGAGGGGCACCTACAGACTGAAGAGCTGCTCTGTATTCCTGCGCATTGGAAGAACTTTATCACTGAATTCGCAGCTCATTCTGTATCTGCAGATGCAGCCTCTGCTGGTTAGAGAGGGAGAGAGAGATTTAATGAAGGCACAAAAGAGAGTCTTTCCAACAGTGAAGGGCTGAATGCAACCACCAGGCACAGGAATAGTCAGCCTTTCAACTACCAGAACAAAGGATTTGAACAAAGTCAACAGGCGAGGTAGAGAGACATGGCTGCCCCTCCTCCTCCTCCTCCTCCATAGAGTCCTTCACGGCTGGCCACTCTTGCGCCTTCCCAGCGAGGCTCACAGTGCGGGACAGTAAACACTGAGCATCCACAGACAATCACCCCCCCCCACTTTAAGTTTAGGCAATATTAAAACAAACTCGTTAAAAGGAATGCAAAGCAACACTGTGTGTTTCAAATAGAGAGCAACAGCAACTAGCGCAAAACCTTTTCCACTGAAAGCGGGGGCAGTGTTTTTAAAAGCCACGGCCACACTTCTCCCGGGAGGGATCCCGCAGTGTGGGGCCACCGCAGGAAAGGCCCCGTGTCACCTCCGTGGGGTTCCTGGGTGTCCCCCACGGTGCCCTGCTGGGGGCAGGAGCCCCCTGGCCTGCCTCTGAGGGCAAAGCTGTGGCCTTCTCAGGGTGGTCCCCATTGTGATGTGCAGCGGTGACCTCATCAGCAGAGCTCTGAAACCGAGGAAGAGCAGGCACCGTGCGAGAAGGGGGAGCCCTGCGTGCCCAGCTCCAGGCAAGGGGAAAATGCCACGATCCACAGAAGCAGACTAAGTCCAGGTCAGCCAACCTTTTGGCCTCGAGGGCGGAGAGAGAGAGGCGAACGAGGACTCTCATGGGAGCACCCGTCTCCTCCGCATCCCACCCAGGCTACCGAAACGGTGACCGGCACAGCCATGCCTAAGCGAAATGCCCCGGCCATCGGGATCGACCTCGGCACCACCTACTCCTGCGTGGCTGTCTGCCAGCACGACAAAGTGGAGATCATTGCCAACGACCAAGGGCACCGGACAACCCCCAGCTACGTGGCGTTCACCCACACCGAGCACCTGGTGGGGGACCCGGCCAAGAGCCAGGCCTCGCTCAACCCGCAGAACACGGTGTTCGACGCCAAGCGGCTGATGGGCCGGCGGTACGAGGATGCCTCCGTGCAGGACGACATCGGCCACTGGCCCTTCACTGTGGTGAACCATGAGGAGAAGCTCAAGGTCCAGGTGTCCCACAAGGGCAAGACACGGACCTTCTATCCCGAGGAGATCTCTGCCATGGTGTTGGCCAAGATGAAGCAAACCGCGGAGGCCTACTTAGGCGGCCCCATCTCCCAAGCCATCGTCACGGTGCCGGCCTACTTCAACGATGCCCAGCGCCAGGCCACCATCGACGCCGGCACCATCGCCGGCCTCCAGATCCTGAAGCTCATCAACGAGCCGACGGCTGCCGCCATCGCCTACGGGCTGGACGTGAGGCACCAGGAGGGGACAGGCTGCCGAAACATCCTCATCTTCGACCTGGGCGGGGGCACCTTTGATGTTTCCATCCTTGCTGCCGAGGACGGCATCTTCGAAGTGGTGGCCACGGCGGGAGACACTCATTTGGGCGGGGAGGATTTCGACAAGAGGCTGGTGGGTTACCTTGCGGAAGAGTTCAGGAAGAAGCACAGGAAGGACCTCCGTCTGGACAAGAAGGCCATGCAGAGGCTGAAGATAGCTGCCGAGCGGGCCAAGTGCACCCTCAGCTCGTGCTCCAGCGCCAGCATCTCCATCGACTCGCTCTGCCAGGGGATCGACTTCCACACGGCCATCACCCGGGCGCGCTTTGAAGACCTGTGCTCAGACCTCTTCCGGGCCACCTTAAAGCCCCTGGAGGGGGCACTGAAAGACGCCAAGATGAGCAAGGGCGACATCATGGACATTGTCCTGGTGGGGGGCTCCACCCGCATCCCCCGCATCCAGAGGCTGCTGAAGGACTTCTTTAACGGGAAGGAGCTGTGCAAAGGCATCAACCCGGACGAGGCCGTGGCCTACGGAGCTGCCATCCAGGCCGCGGTTCTCACCGGCAACCGCACCCCCAAGACACAGAACGTGTTTCTGCTGGACGTCACCCCGTTGTCCCTGGGGATCAACACCCAAGGGGGGGTCATGGCGACCATCATCAAGCGCAACTCCCCCGTCCCCACCAAGGAGACAATGGAGTTCACCACCACGGAGGACGAGCAGGACACCATCCTGTTCATGGTGTACGAAGGGGAGCGGGCACTGACCAAGCACAACCACCTCCTGGGCACGTTCTCCTTGAAGGGCATCCCTCCAGCCCCCTGTGGCGTCCCGGTCATCGCCGTCACGTTCTCTATCGACGAGAACAGCATCCTGACCGTCTCCGCCAAGGATGTGGAGACGGGGAACACCAGCCACCTCACCATCTCCGACACCCGTGGGCGTCTCGGCAAGGAGGAGATCGAACAGATCGTGCGGAAGGCCGAGGAGTTCCGGGCGAACGACGTGGCCCAGCAGGAAAAGATCGAAGCCGCGAACTCCCTGGAGTCCTGCACCCTGGAACTGAAGAGGGTGGCAGAGGAGCAGGTGCTGGACGTGAAGGCCAAGAGGAGGATGCTCAACCTGTGTGAAAGCACCACGTCCTGGCTGGAGGGGAACCCGCTGGCGGAGAAGGACGAGTGTGAGCAGCGGCAGAGAGACCTCCAGGAAGCGTGGGCGGCCATCTGCGCCTCCCTTGCTCTGCGCGAGGGAGCCGACGGGGCCTCCGAGGAGGCTCCGGACGTGCTGCTGGGCGGTAACAGCGAGCCTCCCGGGGGAAAAGAGTGACTCGCCGCCAGAGTGCACCGGCTCCCCTGCAGGGCGCATAAAGTTCGGGTTGAAAAAGGACCCTGCTCAGCCTCTTTGATGTATGTGTGCTTAGCTCAGTTTACTTTTCTATAAAGTGCCCGAGATCGTATCCCTAGAATCAAAATAAAAATTAGAAAGGCTTACCCAAGAAAACATGCCAATAAATTACGAAGTTGCAAAAGAGGCACTTGGGCAACTCTGACAATGTACCTAAGCAGGACGAAGCCCCAAAATCCAGCTTTGGCCTGGCACGCAGGTGACCGCCATGCGCAAACACAAAAGCTGCTGCACCTCCATATCTTAGATGCCCAGAAGCAAGTTTCTAGCCCTTAGGAGGCTCTCAGACTAGGGACGGGCGTGTTTAGAAATAACTGTGGTACTTAATGCAGGGACTGGGTGAGCTGTGTGTCCACCTGCCATCCTGGGCTGCTCTGGATGGACGACGGCGGCCCCCACCTTTGGTTCCTTGAGCTTCAAGCTGGATTTGGGCTGCTCAGCCCTTGAAAAGGAGGAGAGCTTCAAACAGAGGACCGCCCTCTGTGGAACAGGACTCAGGGCCACCTGCAACGGGATGGCTAGGATAGGATAGGATGGAGAAGGCAGGGCAGTCAGCAGGCGGGGGGCACGGACAGACGCTGCTGTATACTGGGTTGCTGAATGCGTGTGTGGCTTTGCGCTACAAGTCTCAGAGCAGCTCAACTTTAGGACAGCCTGAAGCCAAAACCCGTCAATAATTAGAAGCAATCGCTAAGAAGTGGCTTTAAAAACCACAGTGGTCATTCAAGCAAGACAAATTCAATCTTCTTGAAGAATCTCTCTCTCTCTCTCGTACCCATGGTACCCTTTATTTGTGTGTGTGATAATGTTTGTGCCACACATTCTTTGAGTAATGAACAACAATAATTTTTAAAAGACAACTCATAAAAGCTATCAAACAATGACAACCATGAAAGCGAAATCGGACACACCCACCCACCCAGATGCAACTCTGGGGAAATGTTAGACAGACAGAGCTAAATAGCATCAAAGGCTCTTTAGCAGTAAAGCTTAACAGAACATTGGAAAGATGGAGCGCACACAACGGACTTGCTTTGATTTTTGAAGACCTAGCATCTTTCAAGTCCCTTCTCTGCTGGGACAAGCCATGATCTCCTGGCCTCAGTTCCCCACCTGTGAAATGGAACTACTGGCTCCTTGCCAGGACCTTTGGGCCCTACCACCTAACAGGGAACCACCTGCTGCCTTGGGATGGTTCCATGTCAAAACTGGGGGGGGGGGCGCTGCCCGCGCCTCGCCCACTGCGGCCATGAGCGGTCCTGCGTGGGACAAAGCAGTCCCGGTCCAGGCAGAGCCACTCACGCTCCCGGTTCAGCTGGAAACATTCCCCGGTCGGTCTGGCGCGTGCCCTTTTCCCAGCTCATCTGCGGAAGGAAGGTTCTCCTCCAACCTCTCCCAGCTGCTGCTGAAGCATTTCGCTTTGCGCAGAGCCACATTTTACCGGCCGCTGCTTTTTCGTGCCAAAGCCACACACACGCCGTGGAACCATGGAAAGAAGAAAGCCGGGGAGGGAGGAGGGGGAGAAAGCCCACCCCGCCATCTCTTTGTTCCCGTTCCAATCACGCCTGCCCGTGATCTTCGTTCTGCAGAGCTGCTGCCCTTCGCCCGTCTGGTTCCCGGTCCTTTTCCCCAGGTGGCCCGTAGGCCTGGGGCTGCCGCCAGGAATCCTCTCCACCCCTTTCCGTCAGAGGATTATGTGACTGGAAGTTCCTTGGGGCAGAGAGAAGCACCAGTTCTCTTGCGCTCTGCAGCTTTCCCTTCACAGTAATGGTGTGATTTAAGAATGTGAAAGATGCAGCAGGCCAAAGAGCCCAAACTGCAAGCTGTGGGTGGCAGGATGCGGGTGACCCGTGGGGAGGGCCATGGAAGCAAAATGGGCTTTTCCGAATCCCCTAATGCTATCAGGGTTTTTAAGGGGGAAAGGGAAGTCCTGAGTCCCTGGGGCCCACAACCAAGAAGGCCCTGCCCTGTTCCCCTGCCAGCCGACCCTGGATGGCAGAGGGACACGGTGCAGAGCCTCTTCCGATGGCCTGAGGTGGGCAGGATGGGGCCCAGGCCGTGTGGGCAGCAAACCTGCTGAGGGACTGCAGGGACCTGGGGACCCATTGTGACACGTGCCACGTCGGTGCACCCTCTGCCCCCGGGGAGACACGCAAGGGGAGAGGCCGCGAAGCTCTCCTCCCCCAGCGCCACGGAGACCTGCCCCCCACCGGCGTTGCCAGTCTTCCATCGCTGGCAGGTGGCCTGGGGCCCTTGGGAACCGTGGGCCCATGGGAGCGGACATGAGCCACGAGGCAGCCCGGGAAGCCACCGCCCGCGGCCCCCTGCCACGGTCCACCCCCACGCCCAGAACGGCCTGGGGCAAGGCCCGCCCCAAGGGGGGGCCGGCCGTGGGCATCGACCTGGGCACGACCTACTCGTGCGTGGCTGTCTGTCGGCGGGGGAGGGTGGACGTCATTGCCAATGGTCACAGCAACCGGACCACTCCGAGCTGCGTGGCCTTCACGGACCGGGAGCGGCTGGTGGGGGAGCCGGCGGAGATGCAGGCCGGCCGCAACCCGGAGAACACCGTCTCCTGCCTGAAGCGCCTCATTGGCCGCAGCTACGAGGACCCCGTGGTCCAGGCCGAGCTGAAGCACTGCCCGTTCCGCGTGGTGGAGGGCAGCCACGGGCAGGCCAAAGTCCAGGTGTCGTACAGGGGGCTGGAGAGGGTTTTCCACCCCGAGGAAATCTCTGCCGTGCTGCTCTTCCGGCTGAAGCAGCTGGCCGAGGCCCACCTGGGCCACCCGGTGACCCGGGCCGTCATCGCCGTCCCCGCCTACTTCGGGGACGCCCAGCGCCAGGCCACCATCGACGCGGGCGCCATCGCGGGCCTCGGCGTCCTGGCCTTGATCAACGAGCCCACCGCTGCGGCCGTCGCCTACGGCCTCGATGGCGGCAGCCACTGGCAGGCGGAGAGGCGCATCCTGGTCTTTGACCTGGGCGGGGGCACCTTTGACGTCTCCATCCTCATGGCCCGGGACGGCATCTTCGAAGTGGTGGCCACCGCCGGGGACCCCCACCTGGGCGGAGCGGACTTTGACCGCAGGCTGGCCGACCACCTCGCCCAGGAATTCAAGAGGAAGCACCAGGGGGATCCGACCCAGAGCAGGAGGGCGATGGAGAGGCTGAGGGCGGCCTGTGAAAAGGCCAAGCGAGCGCTCAGTTCGAGCGTCACGGCCACCGTCTCCGTCGACTCCCTCTACCAGGGCGTGGACTTCCACACCGTGGTCACCAGGGCTGTCTTCGAGGACCTGTGTGCGGACCTCTTCCAAGCCACCCTGCTGCACGTGGAGAAGGGCCTGGAGGACGCCGGCCTCGGGAAGACCCAGCTGCACGACATCGTGCTGGTGGGGGGCTCCACGCGCATCCCCATGGTCCAGAAACTTCTGTCGCAGTTCTTTGACGGGCAGGAGCTGCGCAGGGCCATCAACCCGGAGGAGGTGGTGGCTCATGGGGCCGCCATCCAAGCCGCCACCTTGACCGGCCACAGGTACCAGAACCTTCAGAACCTGCTCCTCTTGGAGGTGACCCCCGTCTCCTTGGGACTGGAGACCGTCGGGGGCGTGATGGACGTCGTGGTCAAGCGCAACTCCCCCATCCCGACAAGGGAGACCCGCAACTTCTCCACCACGGAGGACAACCAGAGCAGTCTCTTCCTGCAGGTCTATGAAGGGGAGCGCACGCTGACCAAGCACAACCGGCTCCTCGGGACCATCACCCTGAGCGGCCTGCGGCCTGCCCCTCGCTGCGTGCCCGTCATCGTGGTCACCTTCCACATCGATCAGAACAACATCCTCACGGTCTCCGCCATGGAGAGGTCCTCCGGGAACCACAACCAGCTCACCATCACGGACACGCGGGGCCGGCTGGACAGAGAGGAGATGGAGCGCATCCTGCGCGAGGAGGAAGAGCACCGGGCGCACGAGCAGGCGGAGGAGGAGAAGCGGGCAGCCCTGAATTCGCTGGAGTCCAGCGCCCTTCAGCTGAAGAGGGTGGCCGCAGCGGGAAAGGCCCTGGACGACCGGGCCAAGAGGAGAGTGCTGGAGATGTGCGAGGAGACCGCCGCGTGGATGGAGGGCAACCGGCACGCCCCCAAGAAAGAGTACGAGGCTCGGAGGAGGGAGCTGGAGGACACCTGCTGGTCCATCATGGCACATTTTGGCACAGATGGAGAGAGGCCCTAAGAAGTGCCAGGGGAGAAAATTAATGCAGGGTAGGCTGTACGGCGCATTAAAAAAGAAGACGAGTGGGTGGAAGCATTCTGCTTTTTCCAGGTGGCTGAGCAGCGGCAAGACGGTGCTCGTGACCGGCAGCCAAAGAACGCCATCGGATCTGCAACTAAACGTTGCAGCGCATTCCCCCCCCACCACTGGACTGCTCTTGCCCAGCTGGCCAGCAGCCGAACTTTCCTCAAGGATTCCTTGCCCAGCCTGGTGCCTAGCAGAAGTGTTGGCCTGCAACTCCCACCAACCACACTGTTAGGGGATGATGGGACTTGCAGTCCAGTGTATGTGGCTGCTACCAGGCTGGAGGAGGCTGGGTTTGACTATGCTGGAGGAGAACCTAGCTCTGGGTTCTCCAGTGTGGCTCCCAGGTGCTCCCACGGCCCGGGCACCTGAGGGTGCCCTGCCCCTTCCGAGTCACCTGTATGCATTTAGCTCGAGCTGGCACTCTGCAGAGCAGGGGGGTGCACAGGCTGGGCCTGGGGTCCAGGGCTCCCCGGCCTGGGGTGCACCCACACGAGGGCTCCAGGGTGGCAGAAGCAAGTCCCCCTTTCTTCCAGGGGTGCCCACTGTGCTTACAAGGTGGGGCCACACCTGCTCAGAGGTTGGTGCGTGTGTCTTTCAAGCAGGGTGACTCAGGCACCTGGAAGCATTGGCGGGGGGGGGGGGTAGGCGCACAGCGGGCCTGGCCTCCTGGCGCACCGGCGTCCCGTTCTTGCCGCCACGGGGCACGAGCGCTGGGCGGCCGGCCAGGCCCCTTCGGCGGCCGTCGGGTGGCCGCTCCGCGGGCGGACGGGCGGACGGGCCTCTGGGCACAGCGCGGGACACGGAGGGGGCGCGCAGGGCGGGCCCAGGCGCGCCTCGGCCCGGGGAACGGGTAGCAAGCGCGTCCCGGCGCGCCGAGTGCTTGGCAAGGGAGGCACCGTGGGGCGCGCGGGCTGGGGATCGGGCGCACGCGGCCAGGGACTGGCCGGCGGCGCCCTGCGGCGGGGGGCCCTTCCAGCGCAGCCCACCCACCTCCCAGGCGGTCCCCCACATCGCGGGGGGCGGCGGGCGGGGGTTGCGCGCGCAGGGCCGCTCGCTGCGCGATCCACACCAGCCGCCAAGGCCGAGCTCTGGGGGAGCGCCGTGGCTGAACGGGGGGGGCGCGTGTTCAGCCGCCCCCCCCCGCGCGGCACGACGAGCCCCGGGCCTCCCGGGCCGGGCCAGCTCCACGCCCGCGGCGCGGCGCGGCGCGGCGCGGCGGGCTGGCCCGGATGGCTGGCCGGGAGGGCCGCGCGGGAGGACGCGCCGCCTGCGAGCTGGCGCTCCCCGCGCCGTTTCCTATAAGCCGCAAATTATCATGCGTGCCGCTTCTCTCGGCGGTAATAAGCTTTAATCACTGTGAAGTCATTTGATTTCCCTGTACCGCGATTTGGCTGTAATTAATGGCCACTTACGGGAAGGGGAAGGGAGGGGTGCTTACGGGTGGCTCTCCCCCACCCCTGGGAAGGGTGGATTCCTCTCGCTCTCTCCCTTTCTTTCTTTCTTCGCCTTCAAGAAGATGAATAACATTTGGAGAGCTCAGATAGAAACTGCCAGAAATATGGCTGATTGGAAGTCCTCCAGGGGGCTGAACGCGCACCTGTCCTAAGAGCAGACCGGCACCATCAGAGAAGGGAAGAGGGTGCAGGATCCGTGCTCATGCAGCAAAAGAGCACACCATGTGCCCTTGGGGTCAGCATTTAGCATCCGACAGACATCGCCTCTGATGCAGTTTTCTAGTCCTCATGATATGCTTGTTTTCTTTAAATAGACGTTCACCCATCATTGTGGTTTTCCTTTAAAAAAACAAACAAACAAGTTTCTAGACCTTGTGCCTGTTTTGGGATTTTAACGTGCTATTAGTGGTCATGCCTGTGTTCCTTTTTTAAAAAAGAACATTCCCAGCCCTTGTGGCATTTGTATATTTGTGAAGCCAGCTCCTGACCTGGATAACGACATTAATTTCTCTTAAGCAAGTTTCTAGGACTCATGGCTGGGCCCTCCTCCTGCTTTTCCAAAGCACCTTTATGTCCCTCTTGGCTGTGCCACTCTATGCCTGAAAGTGTGTGGGGGCCACACATGGAAGGCCCAGGGGCTGAATAAGGCCAGGAGCTGGGCTTTGGGGCTCTCTCCCTCGCTAGGAAAAGCAGTAGAAACTGCACCAAACAACAGAGCAAAATCAGAACTATACAGATAATGGGAATAGGTAAATAATCTGCAGGGTTTCTATGCAGTGTGTTGCGGTTATTCGCTCTGATTTCTTTCACTTTGCTTTTTAAGACGAGACAACTACATGCAGGGCAGCCTTCTTGACAGTGGGATCCATGTCCGGATGCAGCACTGCAGGCCGCGGGGTGCGTGACGGGGCGGGAGAGCCCCCGCATGCCTGCCTGGGGAGGCTGCTGGATGCAGGGCAAGACGGATCCGCTCCAGCGAGGCGCCGCTGCTGCTTGTGAGGCGCGGGGTCTGGCACTTCCAGGTGGGGGGGCAAGTGATTTGGGCCCCGCCTGTGTCATTCTTGGGCTTGCTGCAGCTTTGCCGGCCACACACGTTCCACGCTTATTCTTGCCTCTCCGCAGAGGATTCCCTTCCTCTTCTGTCTTTCTTTTTCTCGTATGATTGCTTCTTCGTGTAGATGGTTGCCTCCTCTGGCATATTTATGCAGGGGAGATGCCTGGCCCCTCCCTTACAATGTTTCGTGATTTTCTGGAAAAGGCAGCAACATCTCAAAATACTTTCTGATGCTGTTGTGAACCAGTTCGAGCAGGGCAGTGCCGGGGAAAAGCAGCAGGCAAGAACCATGTGGCGACGAACTGGCTCTGAGCTCCAAGCAGGCAAGAAATACGGACACTGGGGATCCGGCCACAAGCAGCGCCCGTTCCTCTGCACGGGGTCAGAGACCGGCTGTGGGAGGTGCTCATGGGGGAACGGCAGGGGGGCAAAGGGTTATGGTGAGCTGCAGGGAGAGAGGAAAGTTCAGACATGCACCACACAGGTCTTTGTGGGCAGGACACGGGTGTCATGTCCAGGAGCCCGCAGCCCTCCCTTCGATGGCTCCCACTGTCTTCCAGTGAACTCTTTGCATGCTCTAACCCCCCTCAGATACTGTCAGAGCTCACCACAAAGAAAGGAGAGGCTGAGGGCAGGACCCTGCCAGAAATGGCCACCCAGGGAGCAGCAGGGGCAGAGAGAGATGTCTTCTCATGGACGGGGATGACACGTGAAGGGGCTGTTGATTTGTGCAGCTCTGAAACGCAAGTGGCACGGAGGTCAGGGCTAGCAAACAGTTCTGCCGCCGCTGCTCCAACGCGCTGCTTTTGACGTGGTCGCGGGGAGGCCCCAGCAGGCCCAGAGAGACCCCTCTCGGTGCCTGCCGCCTCCCCCCCTCCCCGGTGGCGCTGCTCTTCCATAGAGATGGTTCTTGCTTTTGCGTTGCATTGAACCAGCGTTTTGCTTGCTTTTATATTTTAACGGCTTGCGTGGCGTTTTGTTCCTCCAGCCATTCGTACTGTGCTCCAGGAAGGTTTGTCATGGGCAGTCAAAAGATAACCAACCAAAGAAGGGTTCCCCCTCGCTGCCTTCCTGAAGGGGCACCCGGTGCCTCGGCCTCGCAGCGGCCGCATTCACTGCTGTTCAAGAGTTTGCCCTCTGGGAACGGAGCGTTTTGTGCCCACCCGTGCCCATCCTGGCAAGCCCCACGCCCACTGTGGCGGTTTTGCACGACTGCCACCTCGTCCCTTAAAGCTCCAAGTCATTCCCCCTGGGAACCCTGTAAGCACAGCAAGAACGCAGGAGCAGAGCACGGGGGGGGGGGGGGTCTGAGGGAGCAGAAACAGCCATTCTCTGCTTCACAGCCGAGGCAGCGAGGGCCCTGCTCCAAGGTCAGGGTCCGAAATAACCTGGCTGCACCACTGCTAACGCACACCGCCTGGGGAAAAACGGGATACGATGCACGGAAGGTCTTCAGCGCTCCTCCGCTCCTGGATGAGAGCCTCGCAAAACGCCGCAGCCATGCCTAGCGCTTGCTTTTGGTGTGGGGCGTGTGTGTCAGCCCTGCGAGAGTCGGGAAACGTTCCCCACCTCCCATCCCTTTGCTCCAGGGAAACCCGGCCACGGGCCGTGGCACACGCCCTCCAAAAGCAGCCCTGCCACGCAGGCCTGGGGCTTGCCCCTCGGCACCAGCGTTCGGGCACGGCCTGCCTCTGCGTGGCTCTGCCCGCGAGGAGCGGGGGATCACTGCCGGCGCCTTGTGAGTGGCTGGCTGCCGAGGCCCCGGGGGCGCTCTAAGCCTCCCCGTGCCGCTTGGGCCCAGCCGGCTGCGCCAGGCACCCCCGGCCCCGGCCCCGTTGTGCTCTCTCCCCCCCACTGTGCAGCGCTGGGCAGCTGTTGGGGTGGGCCATGCCGGAGCGGGGGGCTCGCGAGAGCCGTGAAACACATCCGCCGGTGCCTCCCCCGCTGCCCACCCAGGGCCGGGGGTCAACGAGGGGCCTCGGGGGGAAAGGTGCTAATGGCCGAGCCCGGCTGTCAGGCCGACTTAGCCAGCGAGCCTCCGCGGCACAGGCTGATGGGGACGGACAGCTGGCCCGGCTTTGACCTTTGCACCAGAAGCGACAGCGAGAGAAGGCCGGGGAGTCAGTCCGCGGCAGAGGCGGCGAGCGCCGGGGGGTGCCAGGTGCTCCCTTCTCGGCCAGCAAAGCACACGCGCTGGGAGGCCCCGCAGGGGCTTGCAAAGCCCCGGGGGTGGAGGGAAGCCCCATGGCACGGCTGCTCCCTGGGGTCTCCGGGAAACACAGAACGGCTTCATGCCTGGGACTCGGTGAGCACGGCAGCCTGCCGGGGGCAAGGAGGCCGAGCCGGGGGGGCGTGGGTCCAGCTCGTGCGCAGCAGGTGCTGGGCCCCCAAGTGACAGGGATGCCCGAGAGGGGCTTTGCCTCCTGGAGTGGTGCATGGGCAGCCAAGGGGGCCTTTCCGTGGACAGGAGGGCTAAAGGGTGAGGGAGGAAGCAGCAGAAAAGGTGCCCCAGCACCCGGGCAGCGCCCTTCCATGGTGCCCAGCTGGGCCCGGCCCGGCCGTTGCAGACCGTGGGGCCGGGGAGCCTGCTGCGCAACGCCGGGCGGCTGCACCGCCTCCCCCGGGGCTCAGCTAAGGAACCCCGGAAGGCGCAGACTGAGAGCCTGTGGTGAGGACCCAGCACCGGGACGCCAGATTGGCAACCGATTGTTGCTAGCGGCTGCGCCAGGGAGGGAAAGATGCGACGCCCTTCCACCTGGCTTAGTCGCATTGTTGGGCTTCCATTCCGGCAGCAGGAACGCCTCCACGGGTGTCGAAAGGGAAGACCCTTCCATGATGGAACAACAGAGGAGCAAGCAGGCCCCTGGGCAAGGCAAGCCGGGGGAGGAAGGAGCATTAAGGGCTGGGAGGCTTGCGGGGGGGGCGGGCGGGGGGGCCCTGCTGTTGTCCTCGTCGCTTGCTCTTGCTGCTGCCGCTCAGAGCGCTCCCATCCAGCAGGTGGGCTTCCCAGAAGCACCCGGTTTCCGAGAGGCATCTGACCAGCCCCTTGGAGATGTTGGAGGGGGGAAAAGGCCAGCCCTCGTTCTGAGCCAGCAGGGCTGTTCTGATGGGCGTTGGAGGCTCCCTGTCTGTTCCCCACACCCCGTGACGCTTCTCCCCGTTGAAACACCATCCTGTCTTTCCTCGGCCCCCTCACTCCTGAGCTCGCAGGCGGCTGTTCTCCTCCGGCAAAGCCTGGCCCAAGATGGCCACCACGTACTTTCCTGGCTGTCGTGCATTCCTTTCTCCCTTCGAAGGGTTTAGTTACCGGCAGCAAGAGCTATACAACGCAGCTGTTTTGGTGCACGACTCTCCCCGAAGTGTGTCCCCCACGGGCTTCTCCGAGACTGAATCTGGCCCTCGGACAGAAGGACGCTCCCCTTTTCTGGCTCAGGGGGAGCTTTGAGGGCGGTTCATTTCTGCACGCAAGTCTCGCTTCCCCTGCCCTGGGAACCCCCGAGCCGATGGCACACCGACACCCGGCAAAACCTGTGCCCCTTGCACACCCCGGCGTGGGATCGCGTGCGTGTGGCTGGCGGCAGCTCTGGGCTGGTCACTGGTAGGCATCGGCCGGTTCCAGCGCTCTTGCGCTTTCTTTCCTGAGTCTTACGGCAGAAAAGGCTGGCCGGCCAGTTCTGCTGGGGCAGCTTCGGCGCCGGCTCCTTAACGCGCCCTTGCCGGGCGGTTTGAGTGAAGGCGAGGCCATCAAAGGCCCGGCTGCTCACGCATCCATCACTGCTAATGGCTCCTCCGTACCCTTTTCATCTTCCCATCCGAGCAGGGACTGCGTGTCAGGAAATAGAAAGCCGTATGGCTGGCCATTATTCAACGGACAGGAGACGCTACGCAGCTCGGGGGAAGGCGGCGGCGTGTTTGGACAACTGCAGGAGTCAGATCAAAGCCTCTGGAGCTGCTCCATGGGGCCTCCCTCATTCCCGCCCCAGCGAACAGGTCCCTCCGGCAGCAGTCCTGAACCCCCGGGAAGAGGCTGGGAGGGGGCCTAGGATGGCGTCCCTCTTTTCAGCAGCTCTCGCCAGTGGCCGGTGGCCCACGTGCCCCTCAAGCTTCCCCTGGAGGCTTGTCCGAGAGCTCCCCAATATACAGGGAAGGAGCCAAGCATTCTTCTCCCGGAAGGGGGTTCTGCAGAGGAGGGGACACCCCAGAGAAGGCCCTGACCCTGTGCTGCCTCCGTGGTCGATTTCAATGCCTCAGCAGGTCAACACAGGTGTAGCTAATTATTCGGCGGCAATGAGGGGCAATGAGGGGCACCGAGCTGGTCCCAAACTGGGAGTGCAGCAGGCTGTGGGGCTCTGCAGAGCTGATAAGCTGCTGCCTTCCCTGCAGAAGCACAGGGGCCGGGCTTGGGCTCCGCCTCGCGGAGAGCGTCCTGCCGTGGGTCCTCTCTGCAGGAGGTTGGGCTTCCCTGGCCCCCAGCCAGCGGTGGCCTGGCCACTTCTGTTCGCCCTGGCAGGCCTCCCAGACGAGGCACAGCGCCCGGGTTGCTCTGAGATCGGCCGGGAACGCCCCCTTCTGCCCAGGCTGATGCCAGGATCGGAGGGGCAAATGACCTCAGGAGGGTGCCAAGCAAAGCCGGCCGGAGAATCCAAACCGGCAGCACCCCCTCCCCGTGCTGGGCAGACTGGGGGGAGTGGGCTGGGGCAAGGAAAGGCGTGCTGAGCCCGGCCGGCCCGCTGCGCTTGGACAAGAAACATTTTTCATAAATGCCTAATGGGTTGGGGGACAATAAAAGGGCAGTTTCCAAATGCCCCCACGAGGCCTGCAAGCCCCACAAATGGTCACTAAATGCTCAGGCGTCTGGACGGTTGAATTCACATCACGGCTGGAGAAATGAGGGATTTGGTGCACTTGGCACCTGGGCAAATATTTAGGCCGGCGGACTCCTCCTCTGCATGTTTCAGGGAACCTGCTGATCACATCTTGGTCCGAGTTTCGAATCTACCCAGGCAAGTGATGGATGAGAGTTTTGAACCAGAGCCACCCCAGTCAACACAAACACAAGTGCCTTTTTGGGCAAAACTTGCCCGTTTCTTGGTTTGCCGCTGCGCTCACGAAATGCGTCCTTTTCCCCATCGACTGCAGCACGATAGTTTGTATTTCCCCTCCCCCACGCACATTTTAAAGCGCATATTTTTATAACAAATACACATCATCATGCTGCAGTCGACGGGAAACACGATGCATTTAGCGGTGCATTTTTAAAATTGAGAAGAGGCTCCACCCTGAGCAGCCTTGCGAGCGCTGCACTGGCCAGGTGTGTGTGTGTGCACAGGTGGGAGGAGGGGAAATACAAAATATTTTGTATTTGGGGCCCCACTTAAAATGGGCTGCAGGGGCACCACCGCACCCCAAGGAAGGGAGCCGGGCATGTGCTTGCTGCTTGTGCCATGGGGGGGGGTTTCATGGGGGCCGGCTGGTGGCCCGTGCCACGGAGCCACACAAGTGCATGCCCCTTGCCCGCCCAGAACGCCCCCCTCTCCACCCCCTTTCCGGGCGTCTCTGAGCCAGCACGTCTCTGTGGACAAGTCCGTTGTTCGGCAGGAGCCCAATTAAAAGTGGGGTCGCAGGACGTGACCTCCCGGCCAGCTCCTCCCCCTCCGCCCGAGTGCGATCGGGGCTGCCTCCTCTGCAGCGTCATCCACATTCGGGTCTTTATTCTGCACAAAGAAATAGATCGTCTGGATACTGGGATCGCAGACTGGAGCTAATCAATCAGGGCCAGCAAAAGGCTCGCTTTTTCTTCGGTCTCCTCCTCCTCCCAGTTTGTAGCAGGGGGTTTGCGTTTATGCAACGGGGAACTGCCTGCTCAAGGGTGTCACTGGTTTGGTGGTGGTATTTTGTATTTATCACTGTTGCTAGCTCTCCTGAGCTTGGCCTGTGGCAAGTAGAATTCTTGTTCTCAGTGTTTCCGCTGCACATTTTCCCCCTCCCACACGGTGGGCAGGAGCAGCACCTTCCCCTGGGCCAGACAAAAGGGCGTTGGTTGAGACGGGGCCTAATGCAGAGCATGGAGCCCCAGGGCCGGGGCAGGAGTCTCCACCCGCCTCCTCCAGCCACCAACCGTCTGGAGATTCCTTCTTCTTCGCGACGGTGCCTCCACCAGGTCTCTCTGGAAAGACTGGGATGCTCTTGCCAAGCCTGAATAACCAGAGCTTAAGACCCAAGTGAGCTGGGGTGCTGGGCAGTTCGGCTGGCCTCCCTTCACTGGCTGCTCACCAGTGGGATGCGTCCATCCCAGGGAGCATCACCAAATGGGAAGAGGCTGGAGGCGCTTCCGTGCCCCGGCTGTGAGCTGTGGCCACATCTGTGGAGTTCCGCGGAAACTCCAGAAGCCCCACCTGGAGCGTGCCGAATGCCCTCGGGTGTGCGAAGACGGCCCTCCAGAAAGTGCCTCGTCAGGGGACTGCCGGGGTGTGTGAAGCTTCACCACACCTGTCGCACTGACTTAGGAGCCAGCTCCGTCCGGGACTGCCCTTCTCCTGGCTGAAGAGGCTTCCTGCTCCGGACTGGACTCGCTCGTAGCGCGGCTTCCTCCACGGCGATCCTCCAGGGCTCGCGGGCTGTGTGCCGGCCTTCGGAGTGGCAACTCTCCGCTTGGTGCCAGCTCCCAAAGAGTTAAGCGTCTCCGCTCCTCACGGAGCAACCTTTCCGCATAGCATGTGGCTACTGACCGCAAACTTACCCCCAAATTATCGATTCCTGCCCGGGGCCCCACGCTGTGTTTCGTGGCCAGCTCATTAGGAAACAGAGTCCCGTTCCGCTCACTCCGTCCAGAGAGCGTTCGCTGTTCAACGAGAAGCTCCATGCGGCTCTCATTAGGGCTGCCCTAGCCTGACAGAGGAGCTGCTTGAGCGAGAGGCGCAGAGGGGTGGGACGAGGAGGGCCCTGCAGTCGTGGCCCAGGCTGGACCCGTGAGAACCCTCCTCCGGCCCCGCCAGCGCTGCCCCCCCTCCACCCAGCAGCCCTTCTCTCTCCCCCTGTCGGCCTTTTCTTCCGTCCTTCCCGCCGTGGTGGGAAAGGTTTGATCGCATGCCCCTTCTCCACCTTTTGCTTCCTTTACCCAACATCCCAGTTAGCGGGCGCTTGAGAAGTTTAAGCGACTGCATTGCCACCGGGTTTTGAATTACTTTCATGCCAGTCTGGCCAACGGAAACCCTTCTGATCTGCCGCCTCCTCTCTGTGCAACACAGGGTCCAGCAAGGAAGCAAGCTCCGGAGGAAAGAGGAGTTTGGTTGGCTCTCCGTGATGAGAATTTACCTTAGTTTGCATAGAGAAACTGACATTCAGCAGCCTTTTGAAAGTCACACTTTTCTGAATTTTGTAATTGAGTTCTCCCATGCAAAAATGCATCTATTCAGAAGCAGTGTCCAGAAAAATGTGTATATTCACAAAAGCCGTATTCAAAGATGCCTTCCTTGAAGAAGGCGAGGCAATGTATCCTTTGCAGAATTTTAAGCAAAGCTGCATGCCAAAAGCATGCATTAGGAGCAATGCAAAGAGTAATGCGTATGCATTTTCATGGTTCTCTTTTAAATCCAATGTTTGGGGCAGGCAATTCAAGATGGAAGAATTTCTCAGACGCTCGGGAATTTATGAATGGACAAATAAGATGGTGGGAGAATGCAAAGCTGGCAGAGGACAACCACAGACCTCAGCCCAGCGGATCCAGGTGTGAACTTTCCCCTGGCCTAGGACAGCCAGGAGAGCTGGCCGTGGAGCTGAGCACAACCCTCCCTTGTCCTCCAGTTATGGCCAGAGCACGGGGGAGGTGGGGGCCTGCTGGCAGCGCCCGTCCAGGGCACCGTTTGCGAGAGCAGGGTGTGGAAGAGGTGCAGGAAGCTCCCTGATTAGCTGCCTGCCAGACTCCGGGGGGCTCTGGGAGCAGCGCAGCCTTCCTCAGGGAAAACTGCTGCGCGTGACACAGGCCACAGCCGCCACAGCTCCCTCCAGCTCGGGCGAATTGATGCGCAACGGGATGGTGCGCTCCAAGCGGGAAGGGAGCTGCCAAGGCCTCTTTGCGGGTCAGTGTGGTGCTCTTGAGGCCGCGGGGGCTCCGGCCTCTCGCAGGGCTGCCGAGGAAGGTGCACCGTTGCCGGGCACAGGTCGCGTCCGGGGAGCCGGGGCGAGTGCTCGCGTCCGCCGGCGGCGGCCTGAGGCTTCCCCACGGCCTGCACTGTGGCCTTCCCCGGGGACACAGCAGGCAGCTGGCGCGAGGTGGGAGGACCAGTCGAAGGGGCACAGTCCCCCAAGCTGCAGCCCCGGAATGAGGGGGAACGGCACCGGCCTCTGAGGGGCACGGCTCCAGGCACCCGGCTGCGGCTCAGGCAGTGGCCCTGCCACAGGTCCCCCCACCACAGCCAGCCACAGTTGGAGGCATCCCTTCGCCAGGCTCTGGCAAGCGGACGTCGCACTCGCCTCCTGCTGGGCGCTTCTCGGTGGGGCCCCGCAGGGCTCCTCTCCAGCGCCAGTGCCCAAGGAGGGCCCGGCAGACCCGCAGCGCGAGAGGCGCGTCTGCCATGGCCATTGCTCCCAGCAGCAGAACGCTCCCAGCATCTTCCCTCCCTGCGCACGCGCTTCCCCCGTGCCTGTCTTCCTGTCTCCCTCAAACCCACTCTTTCTGCCTGCCCACCTGTTTTCTTTCTCTCCGCCTTCCAGGCTGCAGTTGTCGCCGGGCGCCTTTTCCCCTTCCCAAAGTACATTCCTGCTTTTGCAGGGTGCAATCCAAAGCACCAAATGCTTCCACAAAGCCCCGTCTGCGCCTTGGCCCTCTTGGGTGTTTCGCTGCCAAAGCGTGGATCCCAGGAGCAGTCCTGGGACCCGGGAGAGGCTGGAGGCTCGCAAGCGCCTAGCTAGGCCCCCACAGGCGCTTCCATGCTCTGAATGCCCCCCATGTATGATGCCTGCGCTATGGATGCGCCCACCTTGCGCCCACGCGCACCAGGACCACGCGATCTGAGGAGAACTGCTAGACCAGCAGAGAAAGGAGGAAAACAGGACCTGCTCTTTGCCCTGGCTTGCTTGCTTGCTTGCTTTCCTAAAATAGAAACAAACTGTCCTAGACGTTCGTTTTCCCCGGTTTTCCCCAAGAGGCAATTCTTCACTTATTTAAGCAGAAGCTGCTCAAATATTCACTGGCGCTCTTCAGACTTACTGGCATTCAAGCTGCAATCAGACCGGGAAAGCGCCTGGGGGCTGCGGGGGAAGCGGAGCGAGCCCGGGGTGGTTCGGAAGAGGGGTCATGGCTCCAGCAGCTTCTGCCTCTGGCAAACGGAGCTGGCAGCTTCGCGTCGCATCGCTTCCCAAACCTGCCAGGCTGGGATTGATTCATCACTGACTCATCCCCAGGACGTCTATTTATTTTTATTTTGCGATTGCGGCATCCTTCTCTTATCTCCCGTCTTTTCTCCTCTTGCAAGGCAGCAGCTTACGTGGTCTTCCTTCTTTGCGTTTTGTCCTCACAAGACTCCGGTGCGTGTGGTGCTTGGCTTTCTTTCGTCTAAATATTTCTGGGCCCTGTTTCTGGGCGAAATCTGCCCAGAGGCGCTTGCCTGCGGTGATCTGCCCTGTTGGGCTTGGCAATCTGTGGTGTTCACTGGAATCCCCCCATCTCTCCTGACTCAAATGCTCTGTTGCCATCATCTCATTCTCTCGATCCTGCACACTTGTGGCCTCCCAGAGGAACGAATCCGGGGACGACCGTCTCCGCAGTGGACAACCAGCCCTGCGGACCTTGCTCCCAAGTCTCACACCCATCCTGGACCGGGGAAAATGCCTCCCTTTCGCTAAAAGCCGCCCCCCGGCACTCATTCCCCGAAAGAGTTCACATTCCACGCTTCATCCGTCGCACTGGGAATTGGGTGGAATTTTAAAGCGACGCTTTTATCTGAGAAATGTAGGCTTCGCAGCATTTCTACCATCCGTTTGATGCCACTTCTCTCTCCATTAGCACTTTTTGCTCGAGGACGGTGCTTTCGAACCCCCCCCCCCACCACCAGATCTCGCCAGTTTCCTTGACAGCCACATCTGGGCTCCCGGTTGGTTCCCCATGTTACAAATTGCATGCAGGTTGTTTTAATTCAGGTGTGAGCCAGAGGAAGACGTGAAATACGAAAGCCCGTTTGTTTGTTTTCTTGCTGTGGTTTCAATTTCTGGTTGGGGTGTGCGGGCAATTGAGGGGCAGATACCTGGATGGCGTGGTGGGTGAATGGCAAAGTCCACCTGCTCGGCCAGCGCTTCCAGTCGGGCGAAGGAAAGGCGGAGAAGCGAAGCCTCCCTCAGCTGCTCTCCGCTCTCTCCGGACGAAGACTGTCCAGCTGCTGAACGCTCCACATTCCAGGTGCTGTTCTGGGCACTGCTTGCCCCTAGAAAGGGTAGCATCGAGGCCAGAATTACCTGCCTGCGTGGCACCTTCTGAGGCGCACCTGTCCCACAACCGCCCTGGCGTAGGCCTCTTTGCTCGCAGCAAGAGAAATGTGCTCCAGAGCCGCCTTATTTGCTGTTGTCTCAGATATTTCAGGTTCGGAACAGGGGACTGGGACTGTGGCTACGCCAGCTGCAGGATCCCCTTCCAGAATGCTGCGCTGCCTTTCTGCCTTCGTTTTCCAGACTCTCCACAGGAGGGAAAGGAGCACGTGGGAAGGTGCGAAGAACTGTCCTGCTCCAAGCTCAGGCAGGCCCCGCATAGTTCTCCTGTGCTCCTTCAGGGAAGGGTCTCCACGCAGGGGGATTCCGACCTCCCACCCCTCCTTCTGCTCTGCTGCCTGCGGCTTGGGAGACCTGCAATTCAGCCCTTGCGGATCCGAAGAAACGCCCCCCCCGTCCACTGGCCCAGCCATCTTTTTGCCGCACTTACCATCCACGTGCGCTAATGCAGGGCTGCCGGGCGACCCTAAGGCCTGCCTGTCGGTTGAACATAGGAACCACCCCTCTGAGATAGACTGCTTCTAGCCCCGGAAGCTCCGTTCCTGATGCATGAAAAGAGAAGATTGCCTCTGGAAACAGGATTTCCCTGGATAGGCCTCACCTTCTCCCCCGTCTGGGTGCTCCCCTCTGGAGGCTGCACCCCACATCTTGGAGCAGCGAGGTTGCCTAGGATAATTATGCCAAAATCTGCCCGCATGCACACACAGAGACAAAATGCAGAAGCTGCCAAGAAATAAGAAAATAAGCAGTATTTCCCCAATCCCCAGGGCGTGGGTGCTTGCCCCCAATTTGGGTTTCTTTCAGGATAGAAGACTGCATATAAATGTAATTAACAGAATTTTAAAAGTGGGAAAACCCCCAAAGCAACTTTGTATGATTGGCGATGTTTTCATGTGGAAAGAACTTTTGTGTTTAAATTGGGCCACGTTGGAAAGAAGTTCTGATCTGGCTGGGGGCTGCTCTCCCTTTTTACTGATGTATTTGAACTGGGTTTTTAAAATCTGTTACATTTCAGTTGTGTTCCTGTTCTAATTGGAATGTTATTACTGTCAGCCATTTTGAGTACCATTTTGGCAGGAGCTTAATATAGCTTGGTATTAAATTATTTTTAGAATAAATAAATATTTATTATAAGTAACACTAATATTATTTTATGCAAATAATTAATGGGTTTCTGTACTGCCCAATAGCTGAAGCTCTCTGGAAACTGAACAATTATTTATTTAATTATCTAATTTCTACACCACCCATTAGTCAAAATGGCTCTCTGAGGGGTATATAATCAATAAAAAACTGTTGGCAAACTTCTTGGTGTTTTGCGGATTGCAGAAAATATGTCTATGTTGTCACAAAAAAATTGTGGCAAATTACAAATGAGAAGATCCTGTTTTGGGTTGGGTTTTTTTCTGGTGCTTTCTGTTGACAAGCGATGCATTTGGAAAGTTTGTCCTGACTTTTATGGAAGAGTCTTTGGCTCTGACAGTGCCATTATCATACATAGTGGAAATTGGTGTTCAGGAGGAGGTGATGGGGTTTAAAGGCGACCTCATTTTTAAGCTTTTAGGTACAAAATACACAAGACACAAGGGAGAGCAAAGCAGCCCCTGGTGAATAGTTAGACATCCATTTTATACCTTTCCGGTCATATTAGCGACGATGATTTTCAAAAGAAACCAACACCCTGCATTTTAATGTACGCTAAGAGGCCAAGCTCGTCACTTAGACGCTCCAGGATGTTTTCGAAAGGTAGCAGAGTGGCCCTTTCCATTTTTCACTCGTTGCCACACTCGCATTCTTCTTCCAGATGGAAGCCGCTCTGCCGCTGATTGGCACTGACTGACAGATCGCCCCATCAGCTCGACGCTTAACGAGGCACCGTGCAAGTGCCGGTCGGTCGGCGAAGCCGCCCCGCGAGGGAGAACAGCGGCTGGCCAGCTGCCGCAGGGAAGCCTCAGCCGGGAGGGAGGGAAGGGCGCATCGTGGGGGGGCCAAACTGCTCGGCCCCGATCCGGACACGGGGCGGGCGGAGATGCACACGGGCCCGAGAAAGAGGCCTTCCATGCATGTGCCGCGCAGCTGGATCCGCCCAAGTGACGTCCCTCCCGGGATGGGTCTGCCGTTACCAGATCCACACCTGCCTTTCTGTCCAGTAATGGCACTCCAGGTGGGGAAGCGGCTTGGCCGTGCCAGCGTGCCCCCCAGAGACGGCTGTGCTCTCGGCCCCAGGGCTGCTTCACCTGCATAACGGGCAAGCTCTGAAGGAGGCAGCGTCCGGCTGCCCCGAGCGAGGGCCGAGCTGGCTGGGCCTGAGGGGACCGGAGGGCCAAACTGCCAAAGCCCCCCAGGCTCCTTGCACCGGCTTGCCTGGCTCTTGCCTCAATGACCCTGCAGTGACTGTAAGACCAGGGGCCACACTTGCCCACCCCCCACGTGGGGCAGTGAATGGGGCTGCTGCTGTCCGGACAGCCTTCCCTGGCCCCCTCCTTGCTGCACCCCAAAACTGCACCTGCTGCAATTCAGCCTGTCCCATTTTTATGGCACGAGGATCCTTCTAGGGGGAGAGGTGGCCAGAGCAGGGTCCCCCACGCAGGGAGCCATTGCGGATGTAACTCAGGCTGGACATAATTTAAAAGATTTTCCTCTACTGAGGAAGATATTTACGGCCGGGTCAAATGCAAACTTGCCCAGTCCTTCGTGCCGAAAAGGCCATTTTTGACGGCTCTTTAATGAGGTTTTAGAAGAAGCACTGCAGATGAAATTGCTCGCCCAGCAGCAGCTGCGGAGAATTCTCTGGCCGGCACAGAGCAGAGCAGAGGTGGAGGAGACCTGGATCCGGAGGAGAGATGCTGCCAAGGGGACACCCCAAAGCCCGCTCGAGGGCCGGGCTCTGCCGCCTCCTCGCAGCACCACAGGGCAGGCACGGCCGCCACGCTCGTGGCGCGCTGAGCACCCCGCCGGCTCCTTCCCCTTGCAAATATCCTGATGCAGTTCTCCGCTCAAAAATGCATTTTCAGAAACACGCTTAGACAGAAGATATCTGGAAAGCCGGTTCCGTTAAAAATGGGTCTTTTGAAATACATATTTACATGCTCTACCTCCGTCTTGCCCGTGAGCACAGAGCAGGGATGGAAGGGCTGTGGCGTGAGCACATGGTGGAAGCCGCACGGAGTGGAAGGAGATGGATGTGTGTTTTTCAAGAAGCATCTCAGCTTGTGACCGTGGCCACGCCGCCCCCTCCGCGCATGAGCATCGCTCCATATGGCGAGGAGACGGCACAGGCGTTCGGGCCCATTCCTGTCTCGGCAGAAGCACACAAGCGCCCCCTTTCCCGTGCCCACCTGCCGCTTCCCTCCCCACCCAGCAAGGAAACATTTAGCAGTAGCACTGAAGTAACCGTTTCCCCAAACTCCCCCTTCTCTTACCCCCTGCAAACCCATCTTCCTCCCACCATCTGTCCACACCGTGCTAAGTGACTGCTTTGCCGAAACAGCTCATCCTCCCGAAACTCACAGCTTCTGGGGCATCACAGAACGGAAGAGGAGAGGGAGGAATTCTTTTTAAAAAATCTGGAAGGTATTCAGCAATCATCAGTTTTAATTATAATGCCAGCTCCGTCATTTTAAAAATTCTATTTGATGGGTGCTGTCTGGTTTCTCTTCTCCTCCCCCCCCCCGCTTCCCCTCCACAGAAGAATCCAGACCATGACACCTCCCCCTCCCCCCTTACAAGTACCCCTCCCAATAATAATTCAAAAGATGTGCAAAGATATGTAAGTACATTTAAGTGGAGCAGCAGAGATAGGATATAATCTGGGTTTGCTTTATTTTATAAATAGCATGTTCTTCCCTTCAGGCAAGGGAGCTCCCAGTCTTGTTATTCTTTAGAAAATGAAGGACCTTCCTTTCCACTCCAGCCAAAGCCACCCGGAAATCTTTCCTCATTTCCAGGAATGGAGTCTCTCTCCGGCCCGCAGCATCCCAGAACCTGGAGGATTCCCGGCTGCTGGGAGCCACGAGTCACAAAACGGCACCTCTTGATTTGGCCTGAGGAAGAAAGTCCTTTGCCAAGCGGCACTGGCTTTCTTCTCTTTTTACACCTTTCTGCACCAATGCAAAGGGGGACAGTGGAGATGGGCGATTCATTGCACGATTGAGGCCACGCATGGGGTAGGCAGGCTGTCCGCAAGTCGCTGGGTCCGCACATCCGCGAGGGCCTCCGCAGCCGGGCCACATCCGCCTCTGGTGGCCGGCACTCCAGCAGGAACATCCCCCAGCTGCAGGGCTGGCGCAGGAACGTGCGTCGATGCGCTCGCGGGTGCCAGGAACAGGCAGAATCCTCGCCCAAGGACCCCCTGCCCTCTTCGCTGTGCAGTTCCCCCCGGGGACAAAAATAAACACTGCAGTACGCAAAGCTTTGAAAAAACCATACAAGAAATAAGCTCACGCGGTTTTGCTCCTTGCTGCCAAAATGGCCCTGGTTTTGTCCATGGGCGTGGGAAAGGGCGGCTGTTCTTGCAAGATGCTCCCCGGATGCGCGCAGCAAAGGGGACCGCGGTCTCTGCCTCCGCCGGCCCACTGCAGGTCCTTTTGCAGCCGCCTCGCGGGCGACCCCGAGGCTTGCGAGGTGCCCAGCGACACACGCGGTCCACACGGCCCGGCCCGTGCCGGGCCGGGCAGGCCAAGCCACGCTCACTGCATGGGGACGTAAGGCCAGTTGACGTTGGAGCCGGAGAGCAGCATGTCCCGGATGAGGGTCTCGATGGGGGTCTTGCCCACCAGGCGGACGAAGAACAGCTGCTCGATCACGGGGGCCGAGACGATGCGCAGCGAGGGCAGGCGCAAGAGCAGGCGCCCGAAGCGGCTGGGCTGGCTGGGGTACTGGTTCCGGACGTACTCCTCCAAGGCACACTGAGACTTCTCCTGGACGTTCTCCACGTGGCACAGGTCTGTGAGCCCCACGGCGTCTGCAGGGGGAAGCAGGGCATTAGGGGCCACGTGGGGCGTGGAGCTGCCCCCTGGAGGTTTGTGCGGGACCAGCTAAGCGCATTCTCAGGGCTGCAGCACACGGACGCCCCACCTGGATCCCCAGGCAGCTGGCCAGGCTGGACTCCTCTCTGCTCCATCCTCGTAACAACCGTCCTGTGAGGTGGGTCAGGTGGGGGGCAGTGACTGGCTTGCAGGGGGGAGCGGGGGGCACGGGCGGCGTCTCCCCCAGCCAGTCCAGGGCTCTGAACTGTTCCACTACGCCAGCCCCAGGGTGGAAAAGGACAACCTCGCGGGTGATCTTAACTCCCCAGGAGCTGGAGAAATGCTCTGCAGCCCCGTGTGGGACTTCAGGACTGTGGTCATGAGCTGCTCATCATGTGCTGACTTCCTGGATTTTCTGCCCCCCCCCACTTCAAAATGCCTCTTCTGCAGCTTAGTTAGCGGCAGGAGAAGCTGTCAGCTAAAACCACCAAGCAGCGGGCATTTCTGCCACGCCTTTGACCCCTGGGCCGGCTCTCCACTGTATGACACCTCCAGCATTGCTCCGAATGCAGTTCGCTCCTCGGGGAGAAACAGGTTTGGCACCCCAATTTACTGGACGCATTTGCTCTTTCCCAGGGCGGGGTGCGTGGAAGGCCAACTGCAGAACTTCTTCTGGGCTCAGCTTCCACCACGGCAGACTACATCCCTGGTAGTCTGCTGTGCTCTACACAATCTCATTACCCCGGGACCTCTCCGAGCTTTCCAAGCATTTATGTTGCTTTTTTTCTAGAGCAAGGGAAATGTGGTTTGTTGGGAAATGGCATGATAAACTGCGGTGAAAAACGCATGTGTGCCAGACCTTGCCTTCAGCACCGCCTGACGGGTGTGCACTGGAATGTAAAGACAACTTAAGAGCCCATTATCGGGCCTACGCTCTGGACGGCGAAAAAAAAATTCTTCTCTGTTTCCATTGCCTACTCACAATGCCGTCTGGCGGAGCTTTTTCGGGTGGTACAAGGGCTGGTCTGTCCTGGCCCTAAGAAAGATCCGGTTCCACCCTCGACGGCCAGCTGTGATGACTTTGCCAAGCATTTCAGGGAGAAAATCACTCAGATTCGTCACGAGCTAGACTCTACTAGTGACTCAGAGGCTTCTGGGGAGATACCAATGTCGCCGTCTGGTCCAGAATTAATGGATGAATTTCAGTTATTGCGGCCTGATGATGTGGACAAGGTGCTTGGACGAGTACGTCCCACCACTTGCCTATTGGACCCTTGCCCATCTTGGTTAATTAACAACGCCAAGCACGGGATTGGGACCTGGATCTTGGAAGTGGTTAATGCCTCTCTGAGGGAGGGCCGGGTACCTGCCCCTTTAAAGGAGGCGGTAGTCCGACCGGTCCTGAAGAAAGCGTCACTGGATCCAGAGATGGCCACTAATTATAGACCAGTGGCCAACATCCCATTTCTGGGCAAGGTGTTGGAGCGGGTGGTGGCGGGACAACTCCAAGCCCTCTTGGATGAAACTGATTATCTGGACCATTTCAGTCCGGCTTCAGACCCGGGTTCGGTACTGAATCTGCCTTGGTCGCCCTGTACGATGACCTGTGCAGGGAGAAGGACAGGGGGAGTGCGTCCCTGTTGGTTCTCCTGGACCTCTCGGCGGCTTTCGATACCATCGACCATGGTATCCTTCTGGATAGGCTTGCGGGACTGGGGGTTGGAGGCACTGCTTTGCAGTGGTTCCGCTCCTATCTCGATGGCCGGTTCCAGAAGGTGGTGCTGGGGGACTATGGCTCTGCGCCATGGCAGCTATGCCACAGAGTACCGCAGGGGTGCATTTTGTCCCCCATGCTATTTAACATCTACATGAAACCACTGGGAGAGATCCTCAGGAGGTGCGGGCTGCGGAATCATCAGTACGCTGATGATACCCAGCTCTACCTCTCGTTCTCCACCAATCCAGGTGAGGCAGTGGCTGTGCTGAACTGGTGCCCGGCCGAGGTGATGGGCTGGATGAGGGCCCATAAACTAAGCCTCAATCCAGACAAGATGGAGGTCCTGTTGCTTGGCAGATCGGGCTTCGGAGAGGGTGGATTGAACCTAGTCCTGAATGGGGTTGCACTCCCTCTTAGGGACAAGGTCCGCAGCTTGGGAGTGCTCCTCGACCCAGAGCTTTCACTGGAAGCTCAGGTGACTGTGGTGGCAAGGAGCACTTTCTTTCAGCTTTGGCTGAACCATCAGCTGCGTCCCTACCTGGAGAACGAATGCCTGGCGACAGTGACACACGCATTGGTAACTTCCTGACTTGACTTCTGTAACGCGCTCTACGTGGGGCTGCCCTTGAAGACGGTCCAGATACTTCAATTGGTTCAAAATAGAGCTGCCAGGCTGCTGACGGGGACTGGGCGTTATGTTCACATGACTCCAGTTCTCCGTCAGCTTCACTGGCTTCCCATTGAAGTCCGGGCCCAATTCAAGGTGTTGGTTATGACCTATAAAGCCCTTAACGGCTTGGGTCCTGGTTACCTGAAGGAGCGCTTACGTCCATATATGCCCGCCCGCCCCCTGAGATCTGTGGGAGAGGCTCTTCTCTGGGAACCCTCCATGAAGGAAATTAGGAGGGTGAGTACCCAGAGGAGGGCTTTCTCTGTTGTGGTGCCCAGTCTATGGAATGGGCTCCCCAGAGAGGTCCGCCTGGCGCCGTCGTTATTTGAGTTTTGGCGTCAGGCCAAGACCTTTTTATTTAAACGTCATTTTAATTGCTAATATTATTTATTTATTTTACATCTTTGGTCCAGGTCGTCTCAAATTATATTGTTTTTATATTGTTATTATTTATTTATTGTTGTGAGTCGCCCCGAGGCTTCGGCAAATGGGGCGGCATAGAAGCTTCCTAAATAATTAATTAAATAAATAAGTTGAGAAAGGAAAACCTCAGGAAAAAACACACATAAAGAGGCCCATTTTACTCCCACAATAAACCCAGTGGCAGAAGCCGCAAAACGGTGGGTTAGAAGCCTCGTGCAAAGAGCCACCATTGATGCTTTTGATGGTTTTCTCCTGTTTGAATCAGTTCAACAAATATTCGGCATTGCCCATCGCAAGACCTCTGTGGTTGGGTTGTCGGTCTCTGTTACCTACTCTGTGTTTGCCATTTTCTCATCAGTCCCCGGTGTGTTTGCATAATTAAAAGCAACGAAAGAGCATCGTTCCAGAAAGAGAAGGGACACCATGGAGGGTGGAGATCCCGGCTCCTTGGCTGACCCAGAGTCACGAAGCATCTGTGCTCTGCATCCAGACCATTCACAGCAGGCCAAGTTCAAGACGGGGGCCTGACGTGGGTGCCCTGGGGTGCTGGCCAGGGGCGCCGGGAGCTGCCGTGCTTCACATCAGGCAGACACGGCGCTGGGAAGGGGCTGTGGGCCATGGACCTCTCCCACCACGGCCTCATGGCATGGGCAGGGGCGAGAGAATGTCCAGACAGTGCAAGAAGCACCGTCTCGCCACCCGGGGCAACACTGAAGCATCAGAAGGATGCCTGCGTGACGCCAGCCAGCCTGCATCCTCCCCTAGTGACGTCTTCTCACGGGGGAATTAGTGCCTGCTGGGGGTGAGGGAAGATGGAGGGTGCCTGGAAAAAGCAGTAGGGCAAACAGCTAGGGAGGGGATGGGCAGCCTGTGGCCCTCCAGAAGCTTGGGATTACAGCTCCCTACATGCTTGACCTCTGGTGATGGTGGCTGGGCTGATGGGATCTGCAACCTGAACATTTACAAAAATGGAGGCAAGAGCGGCTTTGCTGAGCAGTTCTGATTCGTGCCAGCAGAGGGCATGAGAGTAACCCTTGTGCTCCCCCTACTGGAGGGAAACTGCACTGCCATTCTGAGTAGGACCAGCTCAGCATAGGAAGGTGTGCCACAGGGGTCTGACGTCTACCCAATAATCCGCTCCCCCATCCCCAAATTATAGGAATGCGGTGGGTGTCTGTTGCCGTTCTGGAGGGCTGAGCCAGGAATGGCTGGCGTTGGGGGTCCCTGTTTGGCCCTGGGGGTGCCTCTCGAAGCATACAAAGTGCGTGGTCTCAAGGTTTGGCCCCTTGCCTGGCTCTGTAGAAGTGAAATGGCCTGGGCTCAGCTGTGCAGGCCCAGACGCAGCAGGCCAGCTTCCTTTCCACCCCCCGCCCCCCCAAAAAAATCTGGGGACTGCTTCTCCAGAGAGCGCAAATGGCTGAAAGGCGGTCAGAGCTGCACTGTGAGTGCAGCCGGATGCAGCGACCATCAGCTGGCGGCTGATGCCACCCATTTCCACCACACCAGGGCGCACAGCTGAGAGAGCCGGAATGCAGCGAGCCAGCTGGCCTTTGCTGCCACGGGTGGCCTAAGCCAGGGGAAGGTCCTCCAGAAGAGTTGGACTCCAGTGCCTGCGATCCCCAGCCACAGGCCGTGCTGGCTGCGGCTCTGGGAAGCTGTAATCCAAAACATATGGAGGGCATCTGGTTTCATACTCCGGCCGAGGCTCCGGACAAAGCCCCACGGGCCATTCACCCAGCAGGTCAAGGTGAGAGGTCAGGAGCAAAAAGCCTCTTTCACACACGCCCCGAGCAGCAAGCTCAGGAAAGGGCCTGACGCCAACGCGAAGGCGAGAAGCCAGATGGGCAGGTGAACCGAGGCGCCGACCGGACGTGCCGGGCGAGCTTCTTCTGGGCAAATACCCTCCTTTCGCCCGGGCAGGTTCCTTTCTGGGCCGCCTCTTTTTGGGGGCAGTTCCTAATTGCCCCACATGCCCTCACCAGTGCCCACAACTATCTGAGCAAGGGCAAAAGCTGAGTCTTCTTGCAGCTGGGAAGAGATCCTAGCCAATCAGGGGCTGCGCGTCCATCTATGGCCCCAGGTAGCCAACCAGCTCTGGCCACACGAGGCACCGCAAAGCCAGTTCTAAGCAAAGGCAGCTCCTCCCGCCCGACACGCCCTTGCCCAGCCACGGTGGAGCTTCCTTAGGGCAGGGAAGGGACCGGAGGGCCGGGGCCCCAACCCTCGTCCGCCGTGGGGCGGGCTGGTGACCTTGTGCCACTTCCCCACCTGGGCCACCTGTGTCTTCCAGAGAAGCAGGCGTCCACCCCCTTACACAACTCGTTCTTGCTTCAGTTTCCTTCTCTGCATCCACCGGGCCCGCCTGCGCTGCTGGACCCCGATGAGGGCCTGCAAGCCCGCCCTCCCGCACCTGCCTGCCCCGGGCGCTGCCCACGGCGCGCTACTCACCCGGCGTGAAGAGTGCGATGGCTTTCAGGCAGGTGTACTCGGCCGAGTCCACGTGCAGCACCTTCAGCTTCTCCACCTGCTCCTGGAAGACGCGGATGTGGTCCATGAAGGCCACCACCCGGTCGGCGGACATGGGCGAGGCGTGCAGGCCGGCGGCGGCCAGGAGCGGGGCCACGTGCAGCGGCATGCAGCACTGGGCCGCGTTGAGCACGAAGAGCTCGCTCCAGGTCATGCGCAGCAGGCAGACCTGGTCGGCCAGCTGCAGGTCGGGGAAGAAGGGGATGCCCTTGGCCCACTCGATGGCGCTGAAGAGCAGGCGGGCCGCCAGCTCGCAGATGTTCTCGATGCCCATGATATTGCTGGGCTGCAGGCACTGGGCGCCGTAGCGCGAGGTCGGGTAGGGCTCTGCCCGCAGCAGCAGCGAGATGAAGCCCGTCAGGTAGGAGTGGCAGCCGTAGGTGTCCCCGTTGGCCAAGGGGTACTGGCCCGGGCTGGGTTGGGCGTGCGCCATGCGTCCTCGCTGCACGGCTGCGGGGGAGAGAGAGAGAGAGAGAGGGAGGGAGGGAGAGTACGACGCACACCAAGTCGTGCCACGGGAGGAAGAAACGGCAAAACCAACGGTGGTGTGCCCGGTGCGCGCACTCACCACACCCCTGCGTGCCACGACCCTAAGTGTGGCGGGGTGGCCCCAACTCAGCAGGACCAGGGGCCCTCCTGGACGGAGCACAGTCCTCTGCCGCAGGCCTCCTCCGATCGAAGGGGTGCCTGCGCCGCGTCCAAGCGGGAGACCCGAGCGAGGAGGCTGGCGTGCCCGGTGCAGGGAGCGGCGCGGCGTTTCTGTCTGACCGCGAGGGGTGGCACTTCCTGCCTGACGTCAGTGCAGGTCCCCGCCGCCGAAACCCGCTCCCCGCCGAGGCCTGCCTGGGGCCAGCGAGGTGGCCTTCTCGTGCCCGGTTGAGACTGCCCTCATCTCCCAGGCAGCCCAGTCTCTGGGGGCACCTGCCACCCGCGTGGGACAGAGCCGGTCGTGCTGAAACAGCTTTGGCTGTGGAACTGTTTTAGAATTTCTGTTTACTGCTGCTTTCTGCCGCTCTTATGCTCTTTTGATTCCACTGGGCTTTGTGAATCGCCGTGAATTGCCCAGAAAGCGTCGTCTGGCAGGTGGCGCAGGAAGCCAACCTGGCGTGCCAGCCAAAGGCTCCAGGATGTCCAGGCTCCAGTCCCCACTGGGCCGTGAAGCTCCCTGGGTGATCTGGGGCCAGTCACGGACTCCAATCTTACTACCTCACAGGGCGGTTGTGAGGATAAAAGGGAAAGGAGAAAAGCTTTGCAAGCCCCCTTCAGTTCCTCACATGAGAAACACAGGCAGGATCCGTAGAAATGGCATCCACTGCCACAAATACGGACCCTCAATCGTTATGCCCAATAATGCTGCAACTCACACAGACATCCGCCATGCAAACTGTGTGCAAGCTGGTGTCCCCTCTGCAATGCTGCCTCTCCTCTCTGGGGTCGCATGCCAAGGGCTGCCCTGACACGGAGCGCCCGACGCGTCTCCCAAGGGGGCCTGGAGACAAGCCGGCTTGTGGGTTCCAGCGCTGGCCTGGGTGAAAGGACCCTGCCTGGGGAGGCTGTGCTTCCCTCGCCGGGACACATCGCTTCACTTGCCCCTTTTCAGTACAGTAATTTGCTTAAGAAAGTTTTTCTTTTTTTGGAATCAGATGGAAATGGAAGCTTTCTTTCCGGCGCTGCAGCGGTGAATGTCTGAACTGGCTCTGAAGCTGCAGCGCATTTGGGGAACAGCTTCTGCTTTCCCTGCTGTCTGGGTCGAACCTTGAAATGATGCTGGTTTGCACCTTTAAAGCCCCAAATGCCTGAGGACCTGGTGAGGCTTCGGCGAATGGGGCGGCATAAAAATGTTTTAATAAATAATAATAATAACATCTAAGGGACTGCCTCTCTCAGCCTGGGGGTCAGAACTCCAGGGGAGACCTTCCCGAAGACATGGACCCACAGGGGCCTGCTGGTTGCGCATGTGTGAAAAGCTTCAGCCCAGGTGGGAAG
This sequence comes from Varanus komodoensis, assembly GCF_004798865.1. NCBI lineage: Eukaryota > Metazoa > Chordata > Lepidosauria > Squamata > Varanidae > Varanus > Varanus komodoensis. Next base: position 2,632,490 of record NW_025336182.1, read on the forward strand.
GCACCCCCTCAAGAACTAGGACTGGGCTTTTAGAAAGGCACCGAGTCGCACCTTCTTAAGCTCGCCTTTTAAAAATGCTGTCTAAGCATTCAATTGGTTTGGTTCTTAAGTTTATAGTTTTAATTGTTTGGGGTTGCTGTGTCCTACTCCATGGCTTTTTAGCAATAAACTGCTGTATAAAAATTTAATCGGAATGACAGCGCTCATTTGGGCAGATGCGAACTCCAGGTCACCAGCAAGATTCTCAAATGACTGGCTGGGCTGAACAGGAGGCCCCGGGGTCCCACATCGCATGGCCCAGGTGGGCTTCCCAAAGTACAAAAATACTGCCTGAGGCCGCGCACCACCCGCCGTACGCAGCTCCCTGGGGCTTTGCCTGGCATCTGACATTTGGAGGCAGACTGCTCCTGAGCACGGAGGTTCAACCAAGGCAGCAGGAAGCAGGGACAAGGAACAGGAAAACAGAGGACTTTTTGCCAAAACAGAGGGTGAAAAAATAGAGCCAAGGTTTAGCATTAGAGATACTTATACACAAAATTGGATTGCGCACAGAAAAAAACAGAACCGGTTCCGGTTAATGGAGAGAAAGTGGAGGACAGTGAGCGAATGGGAAGTGAAGGTTGGATGCAATGGTATGTTTCTAAAAGAAAAGAAAGAAAAACAAATCTGCCAGGGACTGATTTGCAAAGGGAATGCAAAATGCAAAGGGAAGCTAAAGAGGAATGAAAAGCACTAGCAGAAAGTTTGTTTTAAAAAGAGGAGGAGGAAGAAGAGGAAGAAATGGACACAGGAAAAGGGCCATGGGAGAAAAAGAAAAAAGCAACAGTGCAAGTTTCAAAACAAAATAGGGAACATAAAAGAAAAAGGAAAGATGTGTGCAGAGATGCCAGGGATGGAAATTAAGGGCTCCTTTCTCATTTAAGAGTTTGTGCTCTTTAAAGCTGGAGTAAAAATCTTGCACATGCATCAGAAAAGCAAAGAAAAAAGAAGGAAAAATGCTGAAGGAAAAGGGTAAAGTAAAAGCGTTATGGAAAGATTGTGACCTGGCCTCATGAGGGCGGAGGGAATGACAGAGAAGTTTAGAAGGAGTGCTGTATGAATGAATGAACCACAACAGTAATTTTAAACATTAGGAAAGGAAGGAAGACAAGTTAGTAATTGGCATGCGTTTGGTGCTAGAAAATCAAAATTAGTATTTGTGGGAAGACTGCAAAAAAAGAGGAAGTAGTGAGAAACGAAGGAGAAGAGAATGGAGAGGCACAACGAAACTGAAAGGAAAAGAAGAGTAGAGAAAGAAGAGAAGCGGAGAGGTGATGAAGAGACGGAGCAGGTAGAAATGGAGAAGAGCAGTTGGAGGAAGGAAGAGGGGACAGAGGAAAAAGCGTGACCCAGTGGGGAGGTTAAAGGCTTGGAGAAATGAAGAGGAATGAGGGGGAAAGTGGGGGAGGGAAGGACAAGCCAAGGCGGCGAAGGAGAAGAGGGGAAAGTTGTCTTCGTGAGCAGCAAGGGGAGTGGGAAGGCGAGCCTGAAGAGAGCCGGGGCACGTGCGAACGGCACCGGGGAACACCGGGGGGCGGGAGGGGCGGCTGGCCCGCAGAGGAAGGCGCGGGCCGGGCCGGGCCGGGCCGGGCGGGCGCGCCGCCGCACCCACCTTCGCGGCGCATGCCGACCTTGAGGCACTTGGTGAGGCGGCAGTGCTGGCACTGGTTGCGGTGGTGCTGGTCGACGGGGCACTGGCGGCCGGCGCGGCACGTGTAGCTGAGGTTGCGGCGGACCGAGCGCTTGAAGAAGCTCTTGCAGCCCTCGCAGGTGAACTGGCCGTAGTGCTTGCCGCTGGCCTTGTCTCCGCACACCAGGCAGTCCACGGCGGCCGGGGCCCCCTTGCCGCCGCCCCCGCCGGGCTCCTGCGCCGCCGCGGCCGGGGCCGGGGCCGGGCCCGGGCCCGGGCCCGGGGGGGGAGGGCCCCCCGGGGGGCCCCCGGGAAGCTCCTCCTGCCAGGGGGTCACCGCCAGAGCCATCCCGGGGGAAGGGGGCGAGCCGGGAGCAGAGCCGGAGCGAGCGCGCGGAGGGCGGGAGGACTGACGGACGGACGGACGGACCGACCGACGGGGGAAGGCGGCGGATTTAAGGGGCCGAGGTAGACGAGGCAGGGAGCGGAGAGGAGGAGAGATGGAGGGATTGGAGAAGGCGAGGAGCAGGAGGGGAAATGCAGCTGCCGAGGAGGCAGGGAGGGAGCTGGAGGAAGAAGGGGCGCGGATGACGTCTGGGAAGGAGGGGAGGGGAGGAGAGGAGAGGAGCACAGACGAGGCAGGAGGAGGAAAGGAAGCGGCGAAGGGGCTGCTGCCCGACGGAGAGGACGGCTTGGGGTGGGGGCAGGCAGCGAGGTGCGGAGCAAGGCAGGGAAGAGGGCCAGGTGGGCACCTGGGAAGGGGCTGCGGCCTGGGAGGGAGGAGGGGCGGGCAGGTGCCGCGGGCAGGACGGAGGAACGGCTGGGGACGAGGTCGAAGAGGAAGACGGGGGAACGGAGATGCTGAGGGGGGGCTGGGAAAGAGGAGGAACAGATCTACTTTTCAGCAGGAGAGCCAACACCTGCATGTCTTGGCGGAAAAGAAAGGGGAGGGCTGGATTACACTTGGCCCTCTCCCTTCGCCCGGGGACGAAACAGCCCGTTGAAATGCGTGCTGCCTTCTGCTCTGCCAGCCCATGGGGGGATCCCCAGAATCTGCCCCCAGGCAAGAGGGGTCACAGCCAGTTCAGCGCTGGGATGGAGCCGGGCCGGCTGCTCCTTCCATCTTCCTCCATCGGGCTTGCATCTCCTGTCCCATCCAGAATGGTTTCTCTTTTGCTTCCAAAATCAAATGAATAAATGAATTGCTTTGATCTGGTGAAAAGGAAAGAAAGCGCAAAGGGAAGGTGAAGGGCAGAGAGGGCTCTTCTCTGGTCTCCTCAGGTGTCAGCAAAGAGACCGCCGGTCCCGGGGGCTCGCGGCCACACCGTGGTCCCTTCAGGGAGTGGAGGATGTCAGCCAGTGATGGGAAACTTCTTCCAGGAACTGCAACCTCCGGGGAGCATTCGGAGCCAGGCTGGTCTGCGGAGGGGCTGCGGGTGTGAAAACTGCAGAGAGAATAGTTTTCACAAAGACACACAAACATTCTGTGAGAAAGAGGCACAGAACCTAAGAAACCTCCCCGTCTTCTTCACTTTGTCTGTCTAAGGTGCACAGACGTCCACCAATCTCTGCGCCCAACAGCCGCAGGCATTTCTTGAGTTTTCTGCCCTGCCTTTGACACGAGCAAGCTACCAGCCGGCCGGCGTGCTCCATCCACACGTGGGGCTGGCTGCCCCGTGTGCGTCCGCGCAGCCGGTGCGCGGCTCGCACGCTGAGCTGCGCTCCAAGAGCGGCGCCTTCCCCGAGGTGCAGCCAGCGCCAGGCGAGGCGAGGCGAGGCGGAGAGGAGGCATCCCGGCAAGGTGCGAAGCGCTGCCCTCGCAGGCACCCAGCCCCTCGCCCCATACCTGGCTCTGCGCGCCTTCTGCGCGGGGACAAGTGCCAAACTTCAGGCAGGATTTCTTCCCCGTTTGACTGCTTGGATCAAGTCATTTTTGCTTCCGAAGAGGAAGAAAGCGGCAGCGGAGAAAGCGGCTAATTTCTGCCCTAGCAAGAGAAACCTGGCGACACGCCTGTCCCAGCCAAAGGCGAGGCATTATGATTTGGGTCCCGCACATATTTCTCTCTTCCTGTGACTTGAGGGCCACGGCAATAATTTATGATGAGGCGACACCGTAAGGCAAAGATGAACTAAAGACCAGAGTGAGCCCTGTGTGTGTGTGTGGGGGGGGGGGGCGTCCTTTTCAGCGGTGAGCTAAATCAGGTAGATTTCTAGTCCAGTTTAGTCTACAAAGCCTGTGTAGACATGTGAGACCATAAATGTTAATAACAGCGCCCTTAACAGCTGCCATGTCCTCCAACAGGGATTAAATTTCATTTAAGGAGAATTACCAGTGATAATACAATAGCAGCAAAACATTAATATTTATAGGAATAAAGCGTATCTGTTAGTATTGGTATGAATAAGTACAATCTTTGTAATACTAGTTCATTACTAAGCGACCGCTATGCCATAACAATATTGCTTCAAGATGCCACATTCTAGTACAGACATTAGTGTCCATTTTATCAGTAAGCAGAATTGAATTAATGCCCATATCATGCATGAGCATTCTTGTTATCGAAATTGGCTTTTATACTATTAAAACAATTATTATGGCAATTAATAATACCCCTAACTCTTGCCACGTAAATTACGTATACCTGTCTGTTTGTATATAATCACAACATAGCATTTAACACCATTAATTTCTCCAAGTAAAGGCACTCTTGTCAGATAGAAATTGCTATTGCAGTAGTCTGGCGCGGTAGCGAAACAGGCGCGTTACAGCGAAGGTCCTGAAACGCGTTCCCCTGAACGGGACCTCCAGTCCCGGGCGGTTCAGGGCAGTCCGCGCCCATCGCGCAGCGGGGCCCAAAGGGAAGGGGCGGAAAGATTCCCCCGCATCACCCACGGAGGCCACAAGCGCGCAGGGAAATCGTTCGAACAAAGGCTGCGTCCCCCTGAAAACAGATTCCTGGCTCGAGGCGGCAGGGCGCGGAGGCGCGGCGCTCAAAGCGCCCGGGGATCGATTCGCGCCCCGGCTGGCGGGGCCGGCCGGCCGCGGGCGCCTCTCGCCCTTCCGGCCCGCGCCGCGCCTGGGACAGCAGCTGGCCGAGCCAGCCGCGGCGCGCCCGCTCGGAAGGAACCACGCGCTCCCGAGCCCCGCTCCGCCTGCGGTCCGGATCCACCTCGCCGGCGGGAAAGAGGACGGCGGAGCGGAGAGCGAGGCCACGCCGCGCCTCCTGCCTTCCCTTCCCTTCCCTTCCTCGCCTCGCGCCCGCGCGGGGCATCCAGCGAGCTGCTCGCCGGTCCCCCAGCCCAAACCGAACAGGACGCGAACTCTGCCCCGGCCGGCCGTCGAGGGCTGCGCCCGGCGGAGCGCACTTTGCTGCCGGGGCCAGCCGCGACCTTCCGTCCTCCGCGGGCGCGGGCGCAGCGGCGGGCCATACCTGCGCGCAGGTGGAGGCTCGGCTCGGCTGCCCGCGGGCGCGTCCGCGTCACCGGCGCCCTCGCCGGCCGCCGCGCACCGGCGGGCCCCTCCGCGCCAGCGACGCCGCCGCCCCGCATGCAGCCCCAGAGGCGCGGCAAGCCGGCTGCGCGGTCTCCCGGGGCGCCCGC
>NW_025336182.1:2637858-2673624 GCF_004798865.1 Varanus komodoensis
CTGCGCGGGCGGAGGGCGCCCCCGCCGCCTGGTCGCGCCCCCCGCGCCGGTCACGGGCCGGGCGGGGGCGACAGCGCGGCCGCGGCGACGCGCGGGGGCGGCCGGCAGCAGGGGCGGGGGTTTGCGAGGGCTCCCATTGGCCCGGCGGGGCGCGGGAGGGGCTCCGGGGGCGGCTTTAAAAGAGAGCGCGGAGGGCGGCGGAAAGGCGATACCGGCGCGGCCGGGCGGCGCGGGGCGCGTGCTCCGGTGCTCGCGGCTTCCCTTCGCGCGGGGCTGCGCCGTCTCACGCTCCCCTCCGCTTCGCCCTCCTCCGCTTCTCCTCCTCCCCACCCCTAGCGCGGGCGGGGGGCTTCCGGGAGGGGGCTCCTCCCGCTAACCACGAAAGGCCCCTTCTCTCCAGGGCGGATTTCTGCTGGCGGCGGCGGCGTCCCCGCGCGAATGAGGCCGGGCGAGAGCCACGTGGGGAGCGCCCCGGTTTCGCGGCCCCCCTCCCTTTCTTTCCCTTCTGCCTCAGTTTCCCCCTCTCTCCTACTCCTCCCTCCTGCCATCACTGCCTCCACACCTCGAAGTGTGGCGGGAGGGGGGGGTCCAACCACCCACATTTGGTGACCGCCAGAGCACTGAAAATGCACGGAGCGTCTTCGTGGTGCACAGAACCAGGCTGCAGCTGGGCGGCCTCGGCAAGAGATGCCAGATATTCCAAGATGGCTCAAAGCAGCCCGATAAAAGCACAATGCACCTCCTTGTGCGCATGAATCGCGATGCAGAGGAAGCCCCCACCCCCGGCCCCTCCAGCTCAGTGCCGCCTGCTCCAGCCGTGAGGAGCCTCTTCCCACCGGCAGGCCGGGCGGGTATCGGAGGCTCGGGTGGCTCCGTTCCACTGAGGGAGGCCGACACCCCCTCTCCGTTTCAGGGCACCTGCTGCTAGGAACCAAAACCAGCTGCTCCTGTCTCCCCGTATCTCTCCTCCAGACCTGTGAGGTTTGTCAGTAGCGGCGTAGGCGCCAAACAGGCACAAGTTCCGTGAGTGGCTGGCGCAGGCCTTTCCCTGGTCAAAAGCACCGTGCTGAGCAGCCGAGCCAGGCCGCTGCACGGTGCGCCAGGCCCTGGCCTCCCCCCACGGCGGGCTCTGTGGAGATGGAGCAGTCCCAGAGTCCCTCGCACATGGCAGGTAGAAAAGGGCCCCAAGGACCCAGGACGCTGGTCCCAGACCCCACTGGCTGCCTGGCTGCAGAGACAGAGACCTCGTGATTCCGGGAGGGAAAGAGGTCAGACCAATGCAGCTTTGCAGGGTTGAATCCCTCTTGGCCCGTCCAGACATGGTCAGGCTGATATCTTTCTCAGGGCCAGCGCAAAAGTTGCCTCAGAGCAGGGCTTTGCAGGACGTTGTCAGGCTGAATCCTGCATGCAGCAAAATGAGCCCACGGGCTTGGCTGGGGCTGGGGCTTAACGCCAGAGATGGTATGGAACAGGACAGGAGAAGGGGGCCTATGGCAGGCTTGCACTGGGGTCCCCAAAAGGAGGCTGGGGTCCCGAGTGGGTGCTCTGTGCTTCTGGGGGGTTGTGGCCATGCCGCCGAGGCGGTCGGATTCAAGCGGAGCTTCTTGGGGCTGATTTTCTCTCCGGCTTCAGTGACATTGAAAACGGTGGCAGAAGACGGAGAGAAGGACGTGGCAGCTATTCTGTCAGTCTCCTTTTCCAATTTCTACACAGATATAGCTGAAAAGCTGCAGAAAAGGTCAGTGACAAGCAAATGGAAAGGCCCGGGGCTGGTAGACATCACCACGCCCCCCATTCTGGCTGGGGCTGATGGGAGTTACAGTCTGGCATATCTGGCGGTTGGGAAGAGCCACCTTTTGCTCTGGCCGGGCCTGTGGCAGACCTTGTCCTCTGCCACAGGTCTGTCTCATCCCACCTCTCGCAGCAGAAGGTTCTAGAGATGAGCCCCAGGCAGTGCCTGTGTGCTCCCCCTTCTGTCTCTTGCTCTCCGGCCAATCACCCAGGATCCAACCCATTGGGCAGGACTGAGGCAGAGTTGCAAGATGGTGGAGCAAGCTACTTTTGAACATGCAGAACAGAAAACCCGTCCCTGCACGAAGGGAACGAACTCAGGAGAACCGAAGGGGGCTCAGACTCTGCATGCCGCAGGTCCTCGTGGCCCATGTTCCCTTCTTTTACCTATAGGGTGGCGGTGGTTTTCAAGGGGGCACTCAAAAGTAGCCCCTGCTGGCACCCCCCTTCACCTTCTGTGGTACAGTCTCTCTCCCAGGCCCTCCGGACCCTTTGCCCATGCATGGCTCCCCGACTCAGTGGGGCGTGGAATCCCCCTGAGCACTCGGGGGAGTCTGTGGCTGCCAGGGGGATGCCGACTCCTGCCGGGGTAGCAGCAGCTCCCCTGAAAGGATGCCCAGTGCCCTTAGCAGGTGCAGAGGCAGCTCTGAGGAAAAAGCAGGGGCAAAACTGGGCAGCCCGCTGTCAATTCAATTCCAGGCAGTGTTGAGGGAAGGGGTGGGTAAGGAAGGGAGCCGGCACCAGTGACGGGTCAGGGCAGGTAGAGAACTGTGATTGGCTGAGATACTCCGAGTGGAGTGTCCGGAGGGCATCGAAGAGGTGGGATGGGAGGCGTGGCCCCGGCAAGGGCCTGCACTGATTGGCTGAGCTGCACCAGCCGCTGCAAAGGGCTTGGCCTGGCCCAAGGCGTGGCGCTGGCGGGACCAGCAGCCGGGGAAGGGGCTGCCCGAGCGAGGGGCAGAAGTGGGCCGGCCGAACGGGTGGCGAGCAGGACGGCAAGGGCGAGGGTCGGGGAGGTTCCTGCCACCTGGTGGGGCAGATCTCTGGCCACCTTGTGCTCGGCTCCCCAGGCCACTGCTAACAGGGCCCCGTTCCCGGGTGGCGTGTACCGGTGGAGCCAGCCCAGCCTCGTTCAAGTCCAGGAGGCCACAGCCCCGGTCTCCACCCTGCCCAGAACCGGGGGGGGGGGGGCAGGCCAAGGAGGCCCCTTCCGGCTCCAGTCGCCCACTCTTCAGAGGCGGGAGGGCAGCAAAGGCCCTGCGAGCTGTGGGCGGCCTCTTGGCTCGGGCCCCATGCAAGAACGGATGGCCAGCCACGGGGGCGCTGGGGGCCACCGAGGGCCGTGTCAGCACTGGGTCAGGCGCCAACCAGAGAAGGGGCTGCGGCCGTAATTTATGGCCGGCGCTGACACCGAGAGTTCACCCTTGGCTGAAGTCAAGGCATGGAAGGAGCCAGCGTGGCTGTCCTAGGAAAAGGGGGGTGGGCTGAGGAGGAGGGGGAGAAACGGCATGGGAGCAGCAGGCGGCGCTGAAGGAGCTCCCACGGTGGGGGAAATGCCCTGCAAAGACCCCCAGGCCAGGAGGACTGTGAAGGCCCCCTGGCCTTGGCCAGCCTCTTCTGCGGCCCCCCACCCGGAGCAGGGCGGCGTGCCCCCGTGAAACCCTCTGCACGATGCCAGGCTCTGCCCACGGGCCCCGTTCCGCTGTGGAGAAACCCCCGGTCCGGGTTCCAATAGTGGATGGGGCCAAGGCAGAGCCGAAATTCCCGCCTGTTTTAGCTTAGGCAGGCAGACCGTTCTGCTTTTCCGAATGGGGGAAACGGCCCTAGAGCTGGAACGACTAAGGTTCTGGCAGTGCGGGGGACAGGATGGAAGCGGGACGGAGCACGGCCCCCTCCGGAGGCCGGCCTGGCTGGCGCGCACGGGAGCCCCTCGCCAAAGGGCGAAGCTGGAAGGCCCGGGGGTGGCCGGCCACTGAACCCCCATGCGAGAAACGAGGGAGGATGTGGCGGGGCGCCGGCCGAGACCGCGGGAGGCAGGGTGGGAAGCGGCCCCCTTCTGCCACAGCCACGTCAGCGCCAAAGCTGGCCCACCAGCCAGGCCCCCGTGACATGCGACCCTCCCGTTTCCTCGTCCGGGCAGGAGTTAATTATGCGCGCAAAATTATGGCCCGTCCTGGCGTCACGCAGCCAGATTAATAAGTTCCTGTGCTGACCTTGTGTTCCTTTCGTGTCTCCAGGCCCGTGAGGCGTCCTGGGGAGGAAATCTTTCTTCTTTTCCCCGTCCCTTCCATATTGTTCTGAAGCATCCGACTTCAACCCCCCCCGCCCCCGCCCCTTTCATTTGTGTGTTCCTCAGAGAGGCGTCCCAAAAGGTTAGCCCCGCCGGGACTCGAGGCCTGAGAAAATGGAGCCGCCATGCATCCTCCGGCCATCGCCCATGGCTGCCACCCGCAGCCGATGCGAAGGGGAGCCGGCAAGGTGCAGCGACAGTCGTGGAAGCCTGGCAAAAGGCTGGACTGACAGGCAGAGTACCAAGCTTCTAGTCCACAATGTGAAGCCTTTCTCACATTCCCACTCTGTGCGGGAGTGACCCAGTGAAGATGTAAGAAGCTGTGTATTTCTCTGCTTTATTGAAGGTTGCTGTTATTGTTGCTCTTTTATGAAATATCGATATTTTATTTAATATTGTAATCCGCTTGGAGAGTCTTTGGACTAGTATAGCGGCATATAAGTTGGATGGACGGATGGACGGAGTACAGGTGGGCCCATCCACAACCGGACGGTCCTTTGCGATGAGCCGGGTGGTGCACGAGGCTTCCGTTGCAGCAGCGGAATCTGCTGGTGGCGCGTCGCTTTGCTGCCTTGAAAAGGGTACTGGGGTGCCTCAGCCCCCAGGTCTTGCTCTCTGGAAAGGGGATCTCTGGGCAGCTCCTCCTGCTCCAGGGCACAGGGAAGGTGGGAGTGAGTCTGGCCAAAGGGTGGGGGCTGGAAGTGGGGCAAAGCACACCCCCGGTGCTCTTTGCACAGCCAGGGTCTTCCCCTCCCCCCCCCCCAGGTGGCTCCGCTCTGGCCTGGCCTCCAAGGGCACTCCAGGGCTCCGTTGTTTGGGCAGCCAGCAAGGTCCCCCCAGGGGCTCTGCGCTCCCAGCCAGCCATGGGAGACCGCAGGGCCTGCGGGGGGACAGGGTGGCAGCTTGCGGTCCCCTAAAAGCCACACCCATTAACCCAGAAGCATCCTTTCACGAAAAGCAAGAGAGGAAGCAGCACTCTGCACATGACTGCAGGCACTCTGCGCTATGTTGTCCATTCCCAAAGTGGCAATCCGTATGGAAAACAAGGCCGGCTTCCAGGCCAGGCCTTGGTCATGAGAGGGCTTGCCCACCCCCAGCTCAAAGGAAAACCAGTCTAGTCGTTTGATTTTCATTCGCTGGGGAAGAAGGGGACGGGGGCAGGAGGAGCCGCCAGCTCAGGTGGAAGAGAGCACGGCCGGCTGGGAGGGCGGGCTGGAACGGCACTTTCCCAGAAGTGGCTCCCTCTGACCCCAGTGACCCCACAAGCCCACCCAGAACAGGTGAGGCTGAAGCCGCGCCAGAAGCGCTGAAAGCTGCGATGCCCCGGACAGGTGGGGCTGGCGCCTGGGAAAGCTATTTCTCAAAACCCCGCTCACCCGCAGAGGGTGGCCCCAGCGACACCGATGGCCCCCGCTAGCCGTGACGAAGTCGGTTCCCATCGGCGGCAGTGGGTCTCTGCGCCGGGACGCGGGACGCATTCTGGATCCAAGCCGGAGTTTGGGTGCCGCAAGAGCACCTCCGAGAATTAGAGGATTCAGCCCCAGCCTGAGAGAGGCCCTGTACCCCACAGTCCGGGGTTGTGCTGGCCCCATGGCGGGGTGGAAGCGAACTTGCATGGGCGGAAGCTGCTCGGGAACCTGGGTCTTGCCGCTCGTTTCCCCGGTTCTCCTTCCCGTGGGCCTGGACCAGCTCTCCCAACCAGACGCCGAGAGGCCGGCGGTGTGTCTGCCACCCCTGAGGCGTGGGCTGAGTCCTCGGGAAAGCGGCAAGCGGAAAGCCAGCCAGGCTGGAGCGTGAGGGTTCCTGCGGTGGTCTAACAGGGCAGAGGCAGCCAGCTTGTTCCCTCAGGGACAAGCTGCCCGGCGGCCCATCCAGGATGGCCTGGCTTCCCAGGCGAGGAAGACCGTGGGCAGTGCTGGGAATGCCCCTGCCTGGAGCTGGCTGCACACTGCTCTCGCTGCGCCACCCCAGAGGTGCTGGGAGGGAGCCCCATCCGACCCAAGCAGCCCGGACCGAGCACAGCCGTTCCCGACGCCGGTGCGCCAAGCCACACGGTCCCATTTGCTGCGGGACGCACGCCCCCAGAGACGCCGCTTCCTTCACCCCAGCAGACTTGCATCCTCTTCGTTTGCGTATTGCAAAATCGGTGCGTCACCCTTCGGGAAACACTCCCGTCCAGGTTGCTGGGTGGAAGAAGGGGTGCGGCGGAAGCCTCTGAAAAGCGCCCACCTCTTTCTTTCTGCTCAGACATTTTAACATTTTCAGTCAAACAGCCACTTCTTTAACTGAATTGACGGTTGTTTTGTCATTTCGGGCGCTAGTTGAAGGGCCGCTGAAGTGGCGACAGGGATTTACCCCGTGCCTTCGCCTGCGCTCTGCATCGGGTTCGCCTTCTCTGCAGCGCCGTGCTTGCCACCCTGGGACTCCGCAGACGGAGGGCAGCGCGGGTGCTTCCAAAGCGCACGAGCGAGCAAGCAGGGGAAGCTGAACAGAAGCCGAAGCTTTTCGTAGTGGAACTGCAGGCGACATTAAAGCAACTCCAACCGCAGGAGGCAAGGTTTAGCCAGGACAGAGGCCTCTGACCTCTGCGGGAGGCCAGTTGGGTGCTCCCGGCCGGAGTCTATGAAGGCCACGATCCTGCCTCATTTTGGCCGGGTGCCTTCGCTTGCATGCTTCCTTTCTTGCCCTTCCCTCTCTGCCCTTCCGTGTGCTGGGGCTTGACCTCGGCCCCAGAGCTGTTCCTCCACCCGCTGCAGTGTCCAACCCCAGAGTGGCCCCGGGAGACACCATGGGCACTCGGGTCCCACCTCTCTGGGCAACCGGAAGGGCACATGCATTCTCTGGAGGCGCCCAAACAGACGATGGGGCTCGGGTGGGAGGTAGGCTCTTCAAGGCCCAGAAGCAGCTTCTGAGTGAGATTCCCTGAAAAGACTACCTCTGAGCATATGTACAAGTACTATTTTGCCTGACTACTAACCTGGATTCTTTTATGGTATGTTTTATTGTGCTGTGCTGTACGGTTTTAATTTTCGAGGACTTCCCAGAGAACGTTGGTTAGCAGCTAGTACAGAAATGCCATCAAATTCATCTTGACTGTGTGGCGCAGTGGCTGAAATAGGCTGGGGGAGCTCTGCCCTAGGCCAGGAGCAGCTTGCATGGCTCTGGGGCCGTGACTGACTCGTGGCCTGACCTACCTCGCAGGGTTGTTGTGGGAATAAGAAGGAACAGAGAGCGAGGCGAGTGACCTTGGCTTCCTAGCAGGAGGTAAAGAATGAGAAATAAATGCGATAAGACTCACCATCACCAGGGAGTCCTTCCCCTTCCTGTCAGTTTCCGACTTCCCCGAAGCTGCTCCGGCACCTCGCTCCACACCCTTCCCAAACTGGGGGTGGTGGGTCAGCAGGCTGCCTTCCCAGAGTGGCATTTGTGGAGGGAGGAGGCCAACAGCCCCGTCTGGGGCTCGGGGGGTGAAGGGGCCGCTCGCTGGCAGCCCCCCGGGGCAGCCGGAATGTGGGCTTGTGGAATGCGAGCGAGCGTGACCGAGCGTGTCCGGCCGAGGGCACAGGAGGTTGCGACCTTTGCCGAGCGCAGGGCCCAGCCGGACGCAGTGAGGGGCCGTCTTGTTTTGAAACCCAAAACAAGGGAAAGCTATTTGGCGGGGGGGGGGGGATCATGTGGCGTGGCGAGGCAGGGGGCGGCGGGGGGGCGAGTGGCAAGCTGCAAGAAGGCAGAGGTCTGGAGGCTGACTATCCAGCTTGGCCATTTCACATGGGGCTTTTTGAGCGGGGCCAATCCGGGAAGTTCAAGAACCGAGCCGATTACACGGCAGCCGAGGATCTGTCGCGACACCTTCTAGAACGGCTTCAAGCGCCCCGGCCTGCTTTCCGGAACGTCCCCCACGAGAAGGCAGGGTGGAGCCAGCTGGATGAGGCCGTGTGGGCCAGCTAGTCCAGCACCGCGACTCCGGCAGCGAGCAGTCCGAGGCTCCAGTTCCCAAGCGGATGGGAAGACATTTTCCGGGCCTTGTGGCTTGGTCCGTGGCCTGCAGCATCCGGGGCAAAGGGCCTCTGTCCTAGGAGCTTCCCTTCAGCTCGCATAAAAAAGGGCAGTCTCAGCCGTTCTTCATGAAATCTGCGAGTCTTCTCCGAATAGCTCAACCTCTCGCGCAGTGAATGCAGCGGCTCGCTTTCGCCCAGTGCCGGCCCGTCAGCAGCATCCTTGGCCCGATATCTGACTGCATTCGGGCGGCGAAAACATCGATTGCACTGCATCTTCCTAGCACCTTTCTGGAGCCAATCAAATTGGAGTAACGAAAAGCCGTGGCTAAGACTGCAGACAAGGCCATCAACCTCTGAGGTCCACGGGGGACCCCAAAACGGCAGAAGGATTCCCCCAAATATTTATTCAATCAAATCAAGAAAACAAGCACTCGCTCAGGTCCGCTCACGGGCAAGCATTCAGTGGGGTAAATGGAAAGCACCCGTTGTGAAAAATGCATGCCCAGTTTTGGTTTCTAAACCCAGCTGGCCAGGTCACCTCAACAGAGAGGCCTTCCCAAGCCCAGCCCAGCCCAAGGCTTATATCTGGAGCTCAGCCTCATGTCAGGGCACATCAGCTTCACCAGACGAGCAGGAGCAGGTGAGGGGCAGCGAGGGGAAGAGAAGCCCGTGGGGGCCACCCAGACAGGGAGGCCGCGGCCGTGGGCGGAAGAACCTCAAAGGATTTGCCAAAGTCTCCGTCACTCCCCTAACCCTAACCCTTTAGTAGCACAATCTCATTTCCAAAGCAGCAAAATCCAAAGAGCCCAAAGAACAAGCCAAAGGGTCCAGCGGAAGGCCACAAAAAATAATTCAGGGTTTGGAAACACTGCCCTGGGAGTCGGGACCGAGAGAACTGGAAGAATCAGCTCCAGTTGTGACAACCCAGGTTCAGGCTGGACATCAGGAAAAGCTTCCTCGCTGTCCGAGCAATATGGCAGCGGGACCAGCTGCCTGGAGAGGTGGGGGGCCCTCCCACACTGGGGACAGTCAAGGCGAAACGGGACAGGCATCTGGGTGGGATGGTGTGACAGCAGGGGCCGGACCCGATGGCCTCCCCGGCCCCTTCCAGCTCGGCTTCTCTGTGATTTGATGGTTCCCGGTAGCTCTGTGTTGCCTCCAGCCTGTTCTGGCATGGCAGGTGCTGGGGAGCATGGGTAGCATTGTGTTGGACAAGTGGCTGCCCACCGTGCAGAGGGCAGACCAGGCTAGATGGCCAGTGGGTCCAGCCCCCAGGAATCTGCTGTGTCCCGGGATCCCTGCACAGTGGGGAAGGGGGGCTGCGCCACCATCTTCACTCTCCCTGTAAATTGCAGCCGGTCACCACCCACATTTTGTCACCTTCCACCCCCCAAAAATGTGGGGGGAGAGGGAGGGAGCAGCGGAGCCCTCCCACAGTCATTGCCCGCAAGTTGCTTAACTCCTTAATGAACATTTGCCTGGACGCTGCCTGCTAACCCTCCGGTGACCCCCTCTTCCCCCCCCCCCCCCCCGTTGCGGAGCAAATACTATGCTTTCCCCAAAAAAAATAAAAAAATAAAAAAAGTGCAGAAAGCTCCCAGCCCCCGGGGTCAAGGGTGCCCCACCGCCGCTCTGATACTTTCTGGCAGGCGGTACGATTTTTGAGAACACCCTGTTAGCAGCATCGTGACCTGCCATGACCTCCCGCTCCCCAGTCCGCCGGCGGATCTTTGCCCGGGATTCTCCAGAGCTGGGTCAGCAAATGGTCAAGCAAGTTCTCCGCTCGGCCTTCTCAGCGACAGAGAACACGCTCGGTTGGACTTCCGCCTGGCCTGCTTCTCGGCCTCCGCCGTGAAGGGGAGGGACATAATGCGTGGATGCCATTAGCTTGCTCAGAGTCCCGCGCGTGGGTGCCGCCTCCTCGAACACGCACATGGGCCAGTTGCGGCCTCCCCAGAGCTGTGGGGCCGTGATCCCCATCACGCCTCCCCGTGGCGAGAGCACCTGGCGCTCTCTTTGCAGCTGCGCGGTGAGCGGAAGCACAGCCAGCGACGGGTCCGGGGAGCATGCCTGAGCAGCGCCCCTCCAAGGGTGCTGGGACATCCAGCGGAACCCGCTGCTGCTTTAACCACCCCCCGTCCCCCTTTTGGCCTTTGGGCCCCCCCGCCCCCAGAAAGCAGCCCATGAGGAGGCTCCAGGGGCCAAGAGCGGCTCGGCACACCATTACGTAGGACCGAGCCCAAGAAGGAAGCTGCAGCCGGGTGGCCCACCGCCCACATTCATTGCGCCCCTTGGCAAGCCCCTCCCCATGCAGCCTGGCAGCCTGGGGTGCCAGGAGGAGGCAGGGAGAGTCCTGCCCATGTTTGCCCCCCCCCCAGCAACACGCCCCAAAGGGGCACGGCCCTCTTCATCTGAGGGCTTCTTGCAGCTGGCCAAGGGACCCCACGAGGAGCAGCCGGTTGTCTCTCCGGAGCAGGGGGGTGACGGGTACCCTCCCAAGGGTCTCACTGGACCCGCAGCCGTGGTTTGGCAGGGCTTTGGCAGGAGGCCCCAGCCTGCGGCAGACCCCCCGGTAAAGCAGCGCCCAGCTCCCAGGTGCCACTCCACGCTGCGCAAGGCAGCCGTGGGGCGAGGGGGCTGTGGGCTGACGGCCCCTCCCCTCCACTGGGTGCAGCCACGGCATGGGCGCTCCTGCTCACAAGCCACGAGGCATTCCACGGGGGACATCTTGGCAATCCTCGCTTCACCTGGGTCTGCGCCTCCCGGGTGCTGGCTGGGGGCGTCCCTTCCTTTGATGGGGGCTCCGTGGCGCTGCTGGTGGGACGCGGGTTTGTCCAGGTGCGGCCTGCTAAGCCTCCCTGTCTCCCCCCACCCCCAAGCCGCTGGACGGTCCTCCACTGATCTCTTCTCCATCAACGGGATTTGACTCCCGCTGCCCCTATGGCTCCCCTCGGCACATGCAAATTCGCCATCCTGAGGGGGGCGCCCTTGAGCACGGGCACCGCACCCCGCTTCATAGCTGCCCCCCCCCGCCACGTGGAATTGGGGGCAAGTGACAAGGCCTTATGAACTCCTGGCGATCCATTTCCCTTCCCTGTCTGTCTGCTGGATTGTCCCTGGGGCTGGACAAGAGGCAATGTCCTGGCGGATGTCAGTGGCCCACCCAGTCCAGGAAACCTCGTCTTCTAGGCCCAAACAAATGCACTGCAACAGGCTTTTGTAATGTGGAGCCACAGTCCCCATCATCCCCAGCCCACATGGTCACTGTCTGGCTAGGACTGATGGGAGTGGAAATCCAACACACTGGGAGAGCAGCCAGCCGGGAAAACTGCTTTATGCAATAGCAGCCTCAGGAGGAGAGGTTGCTCCCCAAGAAGCTGCATGCAAGCCTGGTCTGCCATTTGCATCTGAATTGCGTGCTACCCAGCTGGACCCAGAGACAAATTCAGCCCTGGATGCAGAGTGTTCCATCACCTCTAGAAAAAGGAAGAAATACACGACTTTCTTTTTCAAAGAAAGCGGGGTGGGGGTGGGGGTATATCGATAAATTAATGGACAAGTTTGCCACCTCATGGACAAATCTAAAACTGCAGCCTGTTCGAAACGTCCCGCTGTGCTCCCTTGTTCATTGATCCCGGACTGTTCCAATTGTTCCAATTTTCTGGAGCATTCCAAATATTTCAATGCCCTTGCACGCATGCAAATATACAGGGATTCACTGCCGAGCCGCTCATTTTTTCAGGCGCTTTAGAATTCAAGGGGGAGGGAGGGAGCGAAGAAAGCCCTTAGACGATAAATGAAACGAAACGAAATGAAATGAAGTGGGGCAGGGCCTCAGCCCCCCAGGAATTACAGCTCGCATTTCTAGAGCAGGACGAAGAGCGCAAAGGCAACGCAGAGATGTCGAAGAGTTCCTAAATAAACACGTGTAGAGCCACGACCTCCGCCATATCGGTCGGGCTACAACTCCCACGCGGCTGAGGAGCATGGGCGTCGCAGTAGCCCACCGCATACGGGCCGGCCGGCTGGCTGGCTGGCTGGGGGCGAGGGCTACCTCGCGCCTCGACGCCCCGCAGGGCGAGCCCAGCGGAACTGGACCAGCACCAGCTCAAGCGGGCCCGTTCCGCATGTCAGCCCACGGAACTCGGCCGGGGCGGCGCACGGGATCGCGCCGCGACCGCCCAGGAGCCGCCGCCCGCCAGGGCGGATGCGCCCGCTGCAGCCACGGGGCCGGGGGACCCCTTCGGAACCCGCACGTGAAGACGGCAAGGGGCTCCGATTCCCAGGGTGGCCGAGCGCGAGGAATGGGGGGAGGCTAGAAAGCCCCAGAGCCTGCCGGGAAATGTGGTCCTGCGGAGGCTCCCCTTGCAGGGAGAGAACCACATTTCCCAGAATCCACGTCGAGGCAAAGGGAGCGGAGAGATTGCAAGGTCAGCCGCGCAGGAGGAAGCGCATTTCGGGGCGCTGCCTTGAAGGACAGGTGGGCTGTGTCGTGTGGACGTGGAGGGACTCGCGGGCTCTCCGGGGCTGTGCTCATGCTGGGGTGGGTGGAACGCGTGAAATCGGAATCACTTCCCTTCGTGTAACAGCTCTGGCGTCGCTTTGCACGCCTGCCCAAGGATCGTGCGCTAGCCAGCTCCTCCTTCGGAAAGGGACGCCTTTGTGGCTTGCGCGCCCGCAAGAACGCCCCCCCCCCCCGCCTCGCATCTGGGCTGCGGGTGCGCCCCTTGCCCCGTCTGGCAGCCCTGCCGAAATCGGGGCTCGCCTCGTCAGTTCTTCTGCCTCGGAAACGGACCTTTTCAGCCTCTCTTGCAGATGCGGCTAGGCGAGCTGAGGAGCAGCACTCTGCTCGTGCTCAGAGGGGCTGGCGCCAGGGAGAGCGGCCCTAGGGCCTTTGCAGCCCCCCCCCCCCGTTCAAGGGCGCTCGCGTCCTTCGGCAGCCCCCCCATCCGCCCCCCAACCCTTTGGAGGCGGAGGTAGACGCGCAGGCGCAGTGACACTGTACTCTTCCTCCCCGCAGCCCCGCCGTGCCCGATGCTGCCCTCCCGCCTGCTGTTCCTCCGCCGGCCGCCCCTGCCCCTCTCCGCCGCCCTCTCGACGGCCGGCGGCGGCGGTGGCTCGCCCATGGAGAAGCCCGTGGAGGCCTGCATCCGGGCCAAGCTGCAGCAGGCCCTGGAGCCCGTGCACCTGGAGATCATCGACGACAGCCACATGCACGCCGTGCCCCGCGGCGCCGAGACCCACTTCCGCGTGGTGGTGGCCAGCCGGCGGTTCGAGGGCCTCTCGCTCATCCACCGCCACCGGCTGGTGAACGACATCCTTCAGGAGGAGCTGTCGGGCCCCGTCCACGCACTCTCCATCCAGGCCAAGACGCCGCAGCAGTGGGAGAAGAACCCCAAGATCATCCAGAGCCCCGCATGCCTCGGGGGATCCAAGCATGACCCGCACGGGGCAGGCAAAGTGGGGAACGCAGGATTGGTGTGAGCCCGGCTGAAGCAGGGCGCTTGGGAGGCCTCCTCCGGAGGGGAGGCGCGGTGCTGGGAGCCAAAATACATGCCTTGCTCCATTTCCCCTCGGTGCGGCCGCGTCCTGGCTGTGTGTCAGAGCCGCTCTCCGCGCACGGGGCCGCCTTCAGTGCATCCTGAGATTCGGGCTGCTCGATTTTCCCAAGTCTTCTGTCCCTGCAGCAAGGTCAAGACTTGGGCATTGGGAGGACGGTTCGCTCTGCCTTTTACTGAAGCACATTAAATGTCTCAGCCTTGTTCATGGTGCTGTGTCAGTTCTGTTCTGCAGGGAGGGAGGCGGGACTGTGGCCAGGTTCTAGGCCAGGCTGTGGGTCAGTGGCCCCCTTGGCCCACCTCCGAGCCCTGGAGGCGTCTCTCATGGAGAAGGAGCTGGGCCGGAATTCGGACGGCAGCCAAGCATTCCTGGCCAGGTAGAAGAGCTGGCACGGCTCACTGACACTCACCTTTGCCGAGTGCCCAGGCGACCGCAGGCTGCAATGCATCCTGTGAGACCTTCCGTTCACCATGCACAGAGCTGTCCCCAGAACTTTGTCCAGTCACAAAGTTATGCCCAACCCATCACGACCCCACGGACAACATTCCTCCAGGCCTTCCTGTCCTCCACTATCCCCAGAGTCCACCCAAGCCCACACCCACTGCCCCAGTGGCCCCATCCAGACACCTCATCCTCTGCCGTCCCCTTCTTCTTTTGCCATCAATCATTCCCAGCATCAGGCTCTTCTCCAGGGAGTCCTTCCTTCTCATTAGGTGGTCAAAGTACTTGAGTTTCATCTTCAGGATCTGGCCTTCTAAGGAGCAGTCAGGGTTGATCTCCTCTAGGACTGACCGGTTTGATTGCCTTGCGGTCCAAGGGACTCGCAGGAGTCTCCTCCAGCACCACAATTCAAAGGCCTCAATCCTTTGGCCCTCAGCCTTCCTTATGGTCCAGCTTTCACAGCCATACACTGCAACTGGGAAAACCATAGCCTTGACTATACGCACTTTTGTCGGCAGGGTAATCTCTCTGCTTTTTTGTATGCTGTCTAGATTTGCCATAGCTTTCCTCTCAAGGAATTTTAATTTCTTGGCTGCAGTCACCGTCTGCGGTGATCTTGGAGCCCAGGAAAATGTCACTTCCTCCATTTCTTCCCCCTCTATTTGCCAGGAAGTGAGAGGACCGGATGCCATGATCTTATTTTTCTTAATGTTGCATTTCATTATCATACGGGCTTCCCCCAGTTCTGCTAGCTGTTTTAGCCCCCCCCCCCTCCGCATCAGGTTTGGTAGCTTTTTAGTTGGTGCAGGGCAGAAGGAAAAGTTCAACAGGTGGAGCTGCCCTGGGCACCAAGATACCCCAGGGCAGTTGCACCTGTGGAATTCCCACCACAGGTGGGCAAAGAAACCCCATCTTGGTGCTTGCTTGGTAGACCCCATGAGGCCAGAGGTGGGAGGGGGTGTTGCCTGGGCCTCCAGTGCCACCCCCTTCCTGAGTAGTTGGAGTGTCTGTGGGCATTCAGCAGCAGCCGCAGCCGCCAAGCGAATGCCCAGGCTCAGTTTCGCTGACTGAGCCAGTGCACTCAAGAGCCAGGCGCGGCGGCGTTTTCAAGCCCGCAGCCTGCGGTCACTTGGGAGCAGCTGGGGGTTTCTTCTTTTGGCTTATTTTTGAGTTTCAGCTTTTTAGCTGACATCTCAGACTTGTACCACTGCGGATCAAGCATCAGGGATCTTGCAGAGATCTGTCGATTGCATGGATTCATGAAGGGAAAATTAATACATAGGTAACACAACTTTTTTCGAACCGGAAATTCAGAGAGAGAGCAGTTCCACGGAACACAGCGTGTGTGTTTTTAAACTACCCGATGCAAACATGGTTCAAAGATAGTTTTCAAACTTTTTTAATTTTTTTATTTTTACATTGACTTTTGTTGGCTATGCGTTCATAATGCCCGGGGGAAAGAGACTGTGCGTGGCCAGAACCAGACTTCAGTGTTTTCCTTTTCCTGCTTAAATGCACACACAACCCGCCTTTTTACACATTAGAATATCATCATCATTCACAGCACCTTTGCGTCTCCCCCATTTCTCTTTTCTCAACATGACATTTAAAGTAACTCCTATCCCATCAGCATTCTTGGCTTCTGTTTTATACAAAATGAAACAAACCGGAGACCACAACTGAAGTTACACTTTTTTTGTCCTGATTTTTTTTTTCAATTGTTCTTTACAAACATCTAAAAACTACTGCACAGCACAAGGTTTGCTTTGTTTCTTTGTTTGCATACAGACGGTACTTATGTATGATTTGTATGTTGGCTTTGTTTAGAAGAACAGCTACACCGTAAAGGAGGGTAAGGGACCAAAGTCAGAAAGGGAAACATTTTGGGAAGGGGCCAAGAGCCGGGGGGCTGGGGGGGGGGTTCCGACTGCATCGGACTTGGGTACGTTCAACTGGATGCGGATCTGTTTTCTTTCCAAGAAGGTGGCATAAAGAGCACTTTCCATTCAAGAGGCATCAAGATTTGGAAGCGGGTAAATAACACCCCGTTCTCAGCCTAGAGCATGTAAGCAGAGCCCCTCTGGGTCAGGGGAACGTGAACCCAACCTAGACAAACATCTCGGCTTTCCCAGTGGCTGCCCAAAAGCCCCGTTATTTATCGGAAAGAAAAATGCGCAGGGACTGTGGGAACCGCGTGCCCTGTGCTTTGAGGCCTTCCCACTGCAACAGAAACGGACAGACTTCTGGCTGTGCAGGGCATGAAAGCGGATCCTGGGACACAGCTTGCCAGAGGGAAGGCTACACCGCTCGAGGCCCAAGGGCTCCTGCCCTGCGGCTTTTTAGGCTGAGAGGAATCACATGCACTCTAAAAAAGTTTGGTCCAAGATACTCGATGATGCCTTCCGCCAGCACCCATGTCTGCGCCCAGGTCCCATCAGGGATTCATCGCTTCTTGGCAGGCTGGAGCAAACCTGAAGGACTTCCCTCTCTCGCGGCTCAAAATCCCCATGAAAAGACCCACATCTGGCCTGCAGCGCTTCCTTTTCTTTCGTACAGGCAAAAGTTCGGCTTGCGGATTTTGGCAGAAAAGGGTGGCTTCCTGGCGGCCAGGTCCCAGGGTCTCTGGGTATAGGGCGAGGGCAGTCTTTGCTACTCCCTGCCACGGGGGCATTTTGTGCTGCCACCAACCCTGACGGGGCGCAGCATTGCTCGGGGGCGCCAGGAACCGACGGGGCCACACCCAGGCCTAGGAAGGGCTCAGCACCGGGCCAGGTCCTTCCTTCTAAGCAAGGTGCATGGGAGGAGCTGCTGGTGGGGGGTTTATCCAGATCCAACTGCCACTCCAACCCCCAGGAAGCTGGCTGTGACCCCCATCAAGGAAGGGCAGTGAGCCCTGCACGAAACCTTCCATCCAGGAGAGGAGCAGAGGAGAGGAGAGCAGTCCTGCAGGTTCTGATGAAGGTCCTTCTTTGCCCACAGCTTGCCGCAGGAGCCCCCAGGGAGCTTGGAGGCAACGGGCTGATGCCTGTCCCACAGGGCGGGTGTCACAAGGCAGGAGGTCTCTGAACCGAAGGAGAGCCCAGCCCCGGCAGCAGTCGGCCTTCTGCTCGTTCTGCCCCACCCCTTTTGCCTCTGGCCCCTCCCCTCGCATTCTGCTCTGCCCACCACCGGCCTGCACCTGCCACGAGCTTCTCTCCGGGTCGCGGTGAATTCCGTAGCAGGTGGAGGGGCTTCTCCAACTACCAGAGCCTTTGCATGTGTGGGACCGTGGCGTCTCCCCTTCTCCCGAGCCAGCAGGGCTAGTCTGTGGGGCTGGCGGGGTTTGGCTGCAGCTCCTGGGACCAGCAGAGGTCGGGGAGTCATGCTCTGGTCGAGCGAGATGTGCTTGCTTGAGGGTCCCCAAGGCTGCGCGATCCCCATTTTGGTCCCAAAGTATGAAATCAGTGTGGCCCTTCTTCAGGTGCCTCTTCCGTCTCCTAACAAGGAAATGCTCTCTGTCCGGAAGTTTCCTAGGCTGCCGTCTTGGCACTTGCGAGAAATTCCCAGCTGGGTATTGTGCTACTTACGGTATTTTTGCAAGTTTCTGGGAAGCGGGCTCTGTCGCCTCCGGTCCCTGTGCCCAGGTGATAGGCAGGTGTTGCCACAGCCAGGTGCGTCGATCCGGGCATAGTGGAAGCCAGCCTCCCCCGGACTGGTGCCGAAGATGTTTCAAAGCACAGCCGACAGCAACTGCAGCCGGCAGCGCTCTTGGCCGGGGCGGAGGGAGCTGCTCTCCAAAACAGCTGGGATGGGGAGCATGAAACTAAGTTTATCCCTGCCTGAGCTGCTGCCGGCCCGTGCAGGAACTGCTGGGCCAAAATGGGACCCGGCAGCCCAACCAGGTGGCAAATTCATGGTTCTGCCTGCATGTGCTCTCGCCTGTGCGCCCCGAGGCTCGGGCCAGGAAAAGGTCAGTTCTTAGGTTACTTCTGCCTCCAGAATGCCAACCCGAGAGAACAGATCCACTGCCAGCAAAGGACACAGAGGTACCATGAAAGTCTGGGGGCGGGCAGACACACTGAGGTGCCCACCGCTGCTCATGCCACCAGGAGCGTGAGGCTCCCTCGCCCGGCGCCCGCACGAGCAGCTGAGCCGCCTCCTCAGTGGGACATCCCACCGGAAACCTGAAATGTCAAGCGAACAAAGCCACACCCACAAACGGACACGGACGTCGGGGCACAGGGGTTGTGCACGTACAGCGGGCGGGCGGACACCCGTTTGCGTGGATCCATACAGACATGGCAGGGACACCAAAGCGTGCCTTGGGGAACCCGGAGAATGAACCCCAGAGGAAGGCAGGGCTGCAGTGTGGAGCGGCGGAACATCCAAGGACGGCGGACTCTTACAAGCTTACACGTTGGTGGGAAACGACAGGACGCGTCCGCTACCGGGTGCTGGGGGACCAGCTGGGGCTGGCGATGGGGGTCACGCCCGGCAGTGCCAGGGGGTTCACCCTCTGTATTCACC
This sequence comes from Varanus komodoensis, assembly GCF_004798865.1. NCBI lineage: Eukaryota > Metazoa > Chordata > Lepidosauria > Squamata > Varanidae > Varanus > Varanus komodoensis. Next base: position 2,656,444 of record NW_025336182.1, read on the forward strand.
TGGTGCAGAGGGAGACACCACGGCCCCCGCCGTCTCCTCGGTTTCCCCTGCCTCCACCGGGGCGTGGATTCACATGTACCTGGGGGGGATGGTGGGAGGCCAGCCGGCGGGAGGCGTTTCCGAGAGCGAGTGAGCGTGTGGAAGAAAATCCATCGGGAGGTGGATCTCTGGCTGAAATGGGACGACAAGACGGTCACAGTGCCTACGACGCTAAACTCTCCCCCACGTGGGTCAGGGCGGGGCGGCGGGGCCGGGGCGGCGCTCTCACTGTAGAACCTGCCCCCGCGTCTCCGGCAGTTTCAGGGCCAGCGAGCTGCCCACGGCCAGGGCCGCCGAGGCCAGCAGGATGGGCACGGCCTTCGTGATGCCCACGAACGACGTGAAGATGCTGATGCCCAGCACGGCCGCCAGCTTGCACAGGGCGTTGAGGAAGCCGAAGGCGGTCGTCCTGCGGCGGGAACGGGAGGAGAGGGAAGGGGAAGGGGAACTCGCAATGAAACGCCCGGAGTCGAGAGGCTCGCGCTGGCATCGTCAGCACCGTACTCTGCTCTGCTTGCCCCCATCCGCATGCAAGAGCACAACCACCGGCCGGGTCGGAGGGGGCGACGCCGCAAAGACCACGAGCTGCGGGGTGGGGAGCAGACGGATGGACCCCCCAGCCCAGCCCACCGGGGCCAAGTGCGTTCAGCAGCTGCCACGTGCTGAGGGACGCTCGGGGTGGGACGGAGGAAGCGGGCGGAAGGCCGGCTGCGGCGTGGACCCCGGCCAGTCCGTGGTGCAGCTGGGCTGCATGTGGCCGGGCGCACGTGCGCTGCCCGGGGAAGGTCTGAGGTGCTGCCCGGCTGCCACGCCAGGTACGGCTCGGAAAGGGTCCTGCCTGTACCCCGGGGAGGGGCAGGGGCCCGTCGTGCTGACAAGCCTGGGAGAGGCAGGCACGGGGCCCGGCCCAGCAGGGCCTCGGAAAGAGGCCCAGAAAAGCCCCAAAGTCCATGTAGTCCAGCACTTGTCCTGGGGGCCAGATGGGTGAGCACAGGGGCCCTTGCCACACTCCTCCTCCACTGGCGCTCTGGGGTCTGGCCACCAGACACCGGGGTGTCCCCCCCCACCACCTCCAGGCGCCCACAGGTGCTGAGCATTTGGAGAACAGCCTCCGCCAGGAGCCTCGACGGCAGCAGGCCCGGGACAGGCTCACCCGGTTGGGCGGAGGCCTCAACGCGACGAGGACACGGTGGCCCTTCGGGAAGGGGGGGGGGTTGGCTGCCTACCTCCTGTCCGAGGGGTACAGCTCCACCGTGAGCACGTCCAGGGCGTTCCAGGAGGCGATGCTGACCCCTCCGAAGAGGCAGAGGAGGGCGATCATGGCTGACTCGCTGTTGCCAAAGGACAGGAAGAAGCAGCTGATGCAGGACATGACGCTGGACCCGGCTGCTCAGGCGAGGGCGGCCAGCAGAGGAAAGGGACAAGAGAAAGGCATCACCGCCAGGGTCGCCGCAGCCCAGGGCAGGAGCGTGACAGCCGCCAGTGCCCCTCGGGTGCAAAGCACCGACCTCTGGAGACTCCATTGGCTACTTTGAACATATGCAGATAAAGCAGGTTTCTAGACCGCATGGTGAGGAAGATGGGGGCGCCCAGCAAGGGCTCAGAACACGGAGCTCGTGCCAAAGACTTTTGCACCCACTAAGAGGACGTGTTCCTGCAATGGCGCGAAGCGTTTAGCAGCATGATTTTACTGTGAACGTGTGTGTGTGTGTGTGTGTGTGTGTGTGTGATGTGCCGGCCTTCCCCAACGTGGCGCTTTGCCTGAGTTGGACCACAAACCCATCCCCTTCCAGCCCACCCACACGCATTTTCGCACAACACGGGTCCCTGAGCAAACTGAGAGAGATTGCCCCCGCCACCCTCTGCAGCCCCCCGCAGAGGCCTGCGTGCCCGCCCTCACCCAGCATCCGCAGGCGCCCGATCTTGTCCATCAGCAGGGCGGAGACGATGTTGCCCGGCAGCACCGCCAGCGTGCCCAGGAAGCTGACGAAGTAGATCATATAGGCGTTGTTGTCGTCGCTGAAGTCCAGCTGGCAGCCCTCCTTGTTATGCAGGAAGGTGCTGTTGATGAACTGGCTGTTGAGGAACTTGTACTTGAAGAGGTCTGCGGGCCAAAGGACCGGGCCGTCAGGGCACTCGGGGGCCGGCCCCCAGGCGGGGGGCAGACCAGGCGCAGCCAGGCCCCGCGAGACGGGCCCCCGCAGCCTCCCTGAGCGGCCCCGGCCACCTCGCCTTGCTGCCGGCTCGCACGCGCCCTCGCGGGAGGCCGGCCTTCCCTCTTCGGCCAGGCGCGCTCCCTCCTCGGCACCTGCCGAGGCCCAGGCCACCCCCGAGGACTGCACCCTCCCCCAGGGGTGGCCGGCCCTGGGCTCCTGCTCTTCCCAAATGTGGAGGTGCTGCTCCCAAGCAGGGCTGCTGACAGGAAGAGCTCGGGGAAACCGAGGCCTCCCCTGCCCTTGGACCGTGAGGGCCCTCCAAATCCGAGTCGGCCCTCGGGCGAGGGAGACCCGAGACCCCGGCCAGGGGCCCTGTGGGGGCGGGCAAACCCCAGCGCCCACGGCCTCTGCTGTTGGCCATGCCGGACGGGGCTGCTGGAAGTGGGCAGCCCACAAACATCTGGAGAGCTGCCGGCTCCGCTGCTCTGGAAGGAAGATCTTCATGGAGCATGTGGAGCAGTGGAGGAGCAGGGGGCTCGACTCCAAGGTCCTGCAAGCCCCCCGCTGGGACAGGGAATTCTGGGTAGGGACGCGCTCCAACGGAGCCAAGCTCAGGGAACCCAGGTTCCATCTGGATGCCAGGAAGCACTTCCGGACAGTCAGGACCCCGAGGGTGTGGAATGGGCTCCCACGGGAGGTGGCTGAGGCCCCATTGGTGTGGGTGTTCAAGGACAGGCTGGACGTGCACATGGTGGGCACGTCGTGAGCGGAGCCGGCTGGAGCCGGGGGTCAGACTAGATGGCCCGGGAGACTGACTTGCTCTGCTTCTACGTCTCTATGCTCCCAGCTTTCCCCTTGGGCCACAAAACAGCCTTCCTTTCTTTAGCAATTTGCTTGGCTTTCTTGCAAGACCGCTGCAAGATGAGACAGCCTGAAGTGGGTGAATGCAAGGGAGGGACTGACCCTGCCTTCAAAGGCCGAGGGGCTGCTCTGGCTTCCGGACGGGCCTGAGCCCCAAATGGTGCTCTGTTCCGCAGGCCGCCAAAGCCTTAGCGGGGTGCGGCTGCTGTGTGGAAGCTACGGGGGCCCCTCGCCTTGCAGGCTGGGAGCCCAAGGTGCAAGCAGCCCGGCTCCTTCGGCTTGCCGCCCTGCTCTTTGCGAGGGCCGAGCAGCCCCACCAGCGGCCTCGGGGGACGCAGGCGCACGTCACCTGTGTTGTAGAAGACGGAGGAGATGAACGTGCAGTTCTTGAAGAAAGTGTCGCTCGAGGTGACATCCTCGAAGTAGCACTCCTCGAACAGGGAGTTCACGAAGGAGACGGACTTCATCTTCAGGCCGATGAACCTGGCGAGGGAGAGGCAGGGTGGCTGGATCCGTCGCCGGGGGCCAGCGGCATGCCCGCCTGCAAGCGGGGGCTGCAGCCCGGCCGGCAGGTGCGGCCGAGGAAACCTTCCCTCCCGGGGAGCCAGCCCGCCAGCCCGCCCCACGAGGGGTCCGCGGCAGGGGGCACCTACTTGTCGTTGAAGTACTCCCCGTGGTTGTGGACCTGGTTCTCCAGGGTGAAGTTGAAGGTGATGTGGCGCACATGCTCGTTCTGGAAGACCTTCGTGCGGGAGGCGTACTCCGTGCTCTGCAGGTGCTTGATCATGTCTGGGAACCAGACTGTCAGCCCGTAGTAGCTGGATCCAGGCAGCAAGGAGGGGAGCGAGGCGGAGGGCGGGTGGCAAGGAGGGAGGCCGAGGAGCCGAGGAAAGGAAGCCGAACAAACCCACAAGCGGAGGGAGGGGAAGGGAGGGGCAGAGGAGCAAATCAGTCTTCGGATGCTGAGGCACAACCCAAGCTTTACCATTGATTAGATGATATATGGTACATTGGTATACAACGGGTGGTAAATTGATTCCCTATTCTTTGGGGATCCCATGACAGGCCAAAGTTGGACAGAAATAAATACAGAGAGACAGCCCGGAGTGCTGTGCCCAACAGGAGCAGGCTGGCATGTCTCTGGTGTGCTGTGCATCGCATGCCTCCAGGGAGTGACTTTCAGTGGTAGGCTACTCCCAGCCATGGAGGTTCTATTCCCAGTTTCAATCCCAGCTCATGCAAGAGTTGCACGTGCCCTCTTGGTGGGCTCAGGAGGATTGGGAGGTGCAGCATTTGCTCCAGGCTGCAGGCCCTCCTACGTGACCGCTGCTCTCGCTGCCGAGAGGCACATGCGGAAAACGGGGCTGCGTCAGGGAGGAGCGTTCCAGCTGGCCCTTCCCTGGGTGAAAGGAGCATTCCTTTTGATGGGGGTGTCCTATTCCACAAGTCGGCACCTGCAGGGAGAATGGTTTGGTCCAGCAAAAGCATCACTGCTCGGCTATGCAGTTGTGCCCACCGAGTGGAAAGGAAATCTACTCTGCACAAGCTCAGAGGCATACTTTGCCAGTCCCTTTGTACGGCCCCAGGCTGGCTTGGTGGAGTGAGAACCCAGTGCCCTCCGTGAGGGAAACAGTCTGCACGAATCAGGCCGGATCATAGAGCTGCTTGCTGCAATTTTTTCCTGACAGGTTCAATTAACAGAACCGCCAGGAGATCAGCCGCAGGACAGGGGTCCCAACAACAGCTTCTGACATCAGGAAATTTTTGTCCGGCCCCCAAATTATATCTCGGTGGCTAGTAAGCTTCAAAAAGAATGGAAAAATATTAAAATTGGGCCTTAGATCACCACGCAAATTGGCAGTCTTTGATTCTTGCTGCACTACAGACCTTGCAGCATGAATTACATATCATCTCGATTTTTAATTGCTGCAGCAGATGGAAACTCACCTGCAAATGAGCTCACAGACAGCTTTGCAAAAGGGGGGGGGGTTTCCTCTGGAAAGGGAGGGGAGGTATTGGCCAGTCCCGGGTTCTGAAGACCTCCTGGGGCAGCCCTGCCGTGGGGCGGCTTGTGGGGTGCCAGCGGGGGGCCTCTTTGCTCTCAGGCGACGGACCTGCCTCCCGGGGAGGCTGTGGGGGCGCCCCCTCTGCTGCCCTCTCCCTGGCAGCCAGCGACCCGCTTGTTCGGACCCCATCGCTCGCGCCCCTGGAAGCACCCTTCCTGGAGCACTGCGGCTGGGGATGGAGCTGGCGCCCAGCCGCCGATGGCCGGGGGACCCACCTGAAGGACATGGTGAACCAGACGGCCATCATCATCAGCGTCACCCGGCGATATTCAGGAGCAAAGCACTGGTGGAAATTCGCCCCGACCTGCGAAGGGCAAGAGAAGCACAAGCCACGCTGACCCTTCTGGGGGGTGAGGCGCAGGATGGCTGTGTGCGGTCGTGCAGACGGGCGCTTTGGGCCCTGCCTGCCGATTCGGGAGCCACGGAATGCCCACAAACATTCCGGCTGCTCAGGGCCGAAGGGGCCGCGACGGCGTGCGGGCAGCCCTGCAGCTCCTGGGAGTGGAAGGGAGGCCGGCGGGGCGTGTGCCTCCCTGGGTCCGCCAGCTCTTGCTGCCCACCTGCTGCGTAAGGTTCAGGAAGCGGACCATCCAGCGCCGGTACCAGGTGCCTGTATCAGACTGGATCTCGACCAGTTCATCCTCCTGTTTGATCGTCTTAATATGGGTCACCTGCAGGATGACAGGTAAAAGGGACGCGTGGCGGACAAGCACCTCCTTGTTGGTCTTCGGCATCCGTATCACGCCTTTCACCAAGGAGTTCAAACCTCCTAAGGGATTTCCCACATGCCCCCTTGGTCCGCAAACCAGCCCTTTGAGGTAGGGCAGGCTGGGGGATCACAACAGGCTCAAGGGCTCCTGTCATCGGGTTCAGGCCCATGTGCCACCGACCCACGTGGGCTGTTTTCCCACCGATAGATCTTTTGAGATCAGGGGACTGGGGACGGGCAGCAGGTTGAGCACTAGAAGCTGGGCCTTCAAGAGGGCCAACTTTGGCCAACTGAAGGCCAGACTGGGGAAAGACTCCTGGGATAGGTTACTGGAAGGTAAGCAAGTTGAGGAGGGGTGGAGGGCACTCAAAAGGGAGGTTTTGGAGGCGCAAGCCTCGACGATACCTCTAGTCAGTAAGGTGGGGAGGCGGAGGAGAGGGCTGCCATGGATGCGAAAGGAGGTGGTTAGAGGGGTTAGACGAAAGAGGAACCTCCATAGGAAATGGGTACTGGGGGAAATAGACAAAAGGGTATACCGGGAGGAGGAGGCCCGTTGCAGAAGAATTTTTTGCAAGGCGAAGGCTGAGTACGAGCTGAGACTTGCCAAGAATATCAAGAGCAACAGAAAGGGCTTCTTTCAGCATGTAAATAGGAAGAGGAAGGGGAGACAAGTGGTGGGACCACTAAATAAGGAGGAAGGGGATCCAGTGACTGGTATGAGGGAACAGGCACAGACGCTAAATGACTATTTTGCCTCTGTGTTCTCCCCAAAGCAGGACGGGGGAGATTCGCACAGGAGATTAGATGAGGCTGGGGACTTAGGGGCACAGATTAGAGTCACCCCCCCCTTGAAGTCGAGGGGCTCCTCAGGGCATTGGACGTTACAAAGGCACCAGGCCCTGACGGGTTACACCTGAGAGTACTTAGAGAGTTGGCCGGGGTTCTCTCACGCCCACTGGCCTCCATTTTTGAGACCTCGTGGAGAACGGGTGAAGTTCCAGAGGACTGGAGGGTGGCATCAGTGGTCCCAATTTTCAAAACGGGTAGTAGAAAGGGACATAGGGAATTATAGACCGGTTAGCCTTACGTCCATTGTAGGAAAAACAAAGGAAAGTCTCATAATAGAGAGAGATCTAGTGAAGCTAGATAGGGAAGGGAGGCTGGCAGCCACTCAACACGGCTTCTGCAAAAACAGATCCTGCCAGACAAACCTTGTGGAATTCTATGACAAGGTTTCGAGGTGGCTGGATGGAGGGGATGCAGTGGATGTGGTATACCTGGATTTCAGCAAGGCCTTTGACAAAGTGCCCCATGATATCCTGGTGGAGAAACTGAGGAGTTTTGGGATACACCAAAGCACTGTCTGGTGGATTAGGGCATGGTTGACTGACCGAAAGCAGAAGGTAACCATTAGCGGGGAATCATCGGGATGGCGGCCAGTGACAAGCGGGGTCCCCCAGGGCTCTGTCCTGGGGCCGATCCTGTTTAATCTTTTCATTAACGACATGGAAGAAGGGGTGAACAGTCTGCTGATCAAATTCGCAGACGACACTAAAACTGGAGCAGTGGCTGCAACTGAGGAGCAGGTACTCCAGATCCAAAAGGATCTGGACGGACTATGGAAGTGGGCAGGAGACAACAGGATGGCGTTCAATGTGGATAAGTGCAAGGTCTTGCACTTGGGGCATAGGAATGGGTGTCATAAGTACAGGATAGGGGACAAGTGGCTGGAGAGCAGCGCTTGTGAAAGGGACCTCGGGGTGCTGGTTGACTGTAGGCTGAACATGAGTCAGCCGTGTGATGCGGTGGTCAAGAGGGCGAACGCCACCCTTGGTTGCACAGCCAGAAGTGTGGCTTCTAGATCAAGAGAGGTATTACTACCACTCTGTATGACTCTGGTGCGCCCACAACTGGAGTATTGTGCTCAGTTTTGGGCCCCTCGTTACAGGAAGGATATAGCCAGGTTGGAGTCAGTGCAGCGTAGGGCCACAAGGTTGGTGGCCGGTTTGCAGGGGATGCCGTATGAGGCAAGACTGAGGGAACTGGGCCTTTTCAGCCTGGAGAAGAGGAGACTCAGAGGGGATCTGTTGGCAACATGCAGGTATGTGAGGGGGTGTCACATGGAGGTGGGGAGAGACCTCTTCTCCCCTGCAGAGGAAGGCAGGACGCGCTCCAACGGAGCAAAGCTCAGGGAGCCAAGGTTCCGTTTGGATGCCAGGAAGCACTTCCTGACAGTCAGGACCCCGAGGGTGTGGAATGGGCTTCCCCGGGAGGTCGTTGGGGCCCCATCGGTGCGGGTGTTCAAGGACAGGCTGGACATGAACATGGTGGGCTTGTCGTGAGCGGAGCCGGCTGGAGCCGGGGGTCAGACTAGATGGCCCAGGAGATCCCTTCTGACTCGCTCTGTTTCTATGTTTCTATGTTTACCCGAACTGCAGAAGCCCTCTTGGCAGATTCGACTTCCTTCTAACGGGGAAGCGCAGGAAGGCGCCCCAGTGACCAGCTTCCGAGAGCGCTGGGAATAGCGGGGTGCTCCCATCGCGCGTGAGGCACGCCGCAGAGTGCAGTGCGAGCGGGAGGAGGTGCACCTACCGAGAAGACCCGTTCGGGGTGGCCCTTGGCCCGCATGTTGGTGTCATGGACCTGCTTCAGCACCATCCAGGCCTCGTCGTGCTTCCCGTTCTGCCAAGGTAAAGTCCAGGTGGTTTCAGCCAGAGCGGGAATGTTGCAGGAGGTGGCACCAGACCAGCCCCCTGCTCGGCGGCTGCCGGGGCCGCGGGGACCGGCCCGAGCACGGCTCCTGGCCATCAGGCAATGGGGGAGCAAAGCTCTGCAGCTGTGCTGCGCGCCCGGAGCCACGTTTTCGGGGAAGCAGCCCTGCACCCGGTGTGAGATGCACGAGCCGCGAGTCCCGGGCTGGCAGCTCCCCCCGTCAGTGCCAACCAAGAGAGGCATCCGGGCCAGCGGAATGCTGCCTGCCCAGGCTGCGGCCCACTTGGCCAAAGGCAGGGCCCCTTTCCCCGCAGTCCAGCCCGCCGCGTGCCCTGCCCTGCCCTGCCCGGCCCGGCGTCTCGCCCATCCGTCCCACGGGCGGGTCGCTCCCCCCTACCTCCAGGAAGAAGCGAGGGCTCTCCGGCATGGTGGTGAGGGCGCCGATGGCGAAGACGGAGGGAAAGGCGCACACCAGGACGAAGACGCGCCAGCTGTGGAACTGGTAGGCAGAGCCCATCTGGAAGCTCCATCCTGGCCCACCGGACGGGATGGACGGGACGGGGAGGAGGGAGGCAGGGGAAGAGCAGAAGGAGGCGGTTGGAAGAGGGAAGGGTGGCCCAGGCACGCGAGCGCGGAGGCATGTCCTTCCACCGTCTGCTCTGCCTGCAAGTTTCTAGTCCCTAGGATGGCCATGATAGTGACTGGGTCCAGACAGCATGATGAACCGCACTCAGGGGCTGAGTAGGCAGTGGCTGTGAGTCGTGGTTGGAGTGGGTTGCTGCTGTCGTAGGTTAGGCACAACCTGAGCCACTGCGACCCCAGGGACAACCTTCCCCCAGGCTCTCCTGTGCTCCCCCATCCCCGGAGTCCACCCAAGCCCACACCCAGCCACTTTGGAATGGGTCCTTTCATTGAAAAGTCGGTTGTTGTCGAACGGCAAGTTATGGTGTTGTCCGGACCCAGCCAAGATGGCAGCCGGGGCAAGCAGCACGCACTGCACAACCCAGCCACAAGCCGGGGTTCTCGCAGGCAGTTCACGGCGGGTTGTGCAGCTGGATTCGGACAACACGCGAGCGTGCACTCCAAGCACAATTCATGGCTCACCGACAGCCCCATGACTGAACGGAGGGGCCATCGCGGCCCGACTGGGAGGACGCGCAACGGCCTGCAGGGTTTGCGGGCCCTGCAAATCGCAGAATGGACGGGCGGAAGGAAGCCTGCAGCTGTTGTGCATTTGCTCCTTGCGATAGTGCAGCCTCGCTCCCGGCACAGAATGTGGGCAAGCCCGGGGGGGGGGGGCTGCCCCGGCGTGTCGCCGCTGGAGCTGCCCCGGCCTTACCGTAGTGGGGGATGATTGCCCAGGCCATGGCGGATGCGTAGATGCCCCCGATCATCCAGAACATGCACAGCCAGCTGAGGTGCTCCCCACGCTTCTCCTGGGCCAGGAACTCTGAGTAGTAGGAGAAAACAATGGGGATCGAGCCTCCGATGCTGGAAGGAGGAGACAGGGAGAGAGGGCGGTGAGAAAACGACGGCGGCGGCCCTGGAGTGGCGCCCGGCGAGTCCACGCATGCAGTGCTCCTGGCGGCCCGCGTCGCCTCCGACTGCCCTTGAGGGAGGGGCTGCGCCGCTCACAGTCCGGGCGCTAGACACCAATGCAACGTGCTACTTGGCATCCCTCGGGGGTGGGGGGGGGCTCAGCTGCTCAAAGAGCCATAAGTGAGCTTGCTTGCTTCTGGGGGTCCACGTGTGCCTCGGCCTTCCGCATTGCCCTGCTCCTAGGCGGCCCTCCTGGGGCTCAGCTCCCCAACACACATGCCCACCCCCCGTGCCGCTAAAGGCTTCCTCAGTCCCACCGTGGAACCCAGAACCCGGCACACAGCTGCGAGAGTGGCCCATTTTTCTCCACTTTAAAGCAACCCTCCAGAGTTAAGTCTCTAGTCCTCAGGGTAGCAGAGAAAGTGAAAGCGCGACACTGCTGGGCAGGCGCTTTGTGCGTCAGGTCTGAGAAGCCTGCGAGGGCCTCACCCCATGCCAGAGAGCAGCCGGCAGAAGAGGAACGTGCCGTAACCCTGGACGAAGGACGAGAAGAAGGCGAAGACGCTGTTGACGGAGAGGGACATCAGGAGGCACTGCCTGCGCCCCAGCCGGTCCGCCAGGCTGCCCCACAGGAACGCTCCGACCATCATTCCCAGGTAGACGATGAGGCCTGGAGTGAGACACGGGGACAGCAGGCGCGGTCAGGGGCGCTGTGACCACAGCTCTTCATGCCAGGGAGGCGTCCCTCCCGCGCTCGCCACTGGCCCTGGAATGGCCAGTCTGGGGATGGAACGGTCTATAATGGCCAGGTTGACGCTGTGACTGTCCCCATAGCCGGGCCCCAGGGAACGTCCCCAGGTGTGGGCGACGGTGTGGTCCGGGACGGTGCCGCAGCGCAAGCCGTTCCCACCTCCCTGGGAGCCGGTCCCGGGTCAGGCCGATGGTGCTGAACTGCCCGCTCGAGGCCGTTCCGCCCGCAAGGCTGGCGTCCAGCCCCACGCTGCAGCAGGGAGCAGAGTCCTGCTGCCACAGGGGCTGCAGCTCTGTGCGGAGGCGGCTGCCGTGCCGCGGGGGGGGGGGGGAATGCCAGCGTCCCCATGACTGGAAGCTGCCGGTGCTGCCCCCCTGCAGGCCTCCTTCCACTGTGCCACCTTCACCCCGGGAGGTGAGGGTCCCAGGCTTGGGCTGGGAGCGGTCCCTGTCCAGGGAGGGGGCGAGCCGGGCCAGTGCCCAATGGGGCAGGAGGGACGGGAGGCCCCGGGCTCTGGCCCTGTTCCTTGGAGGAAGACTGCGCAGCTGGGCCCCCCGGCTCCTTGGCCTGTCGCGGCCCAGCCACATGCCCAGGGGGCCCTTCCTGGGCGCGTGCGCCTGGGCCGTTAATCGTTCTGTTGCGGTGTGTGTGTGTGGCGGGCGGAGCAGGGCCCGGGGGACCCAAGCACGGACCCCTCACCACCCCTCCATGTGCAGATGGGGGCACCGGGGCTGGGCCCGGCCTGGCTGAGCCACGCGCACCCGTCCGGGCTCTGGGGAGCAGCGGTGTCTCAGCATGGGGCAGGTGCGGCAGCCGACGCCGGGAGGCAGCCGGACGCCTCGGCCATTTCCACGGCTGCGGCATGGAGCTTGCTCCCCGGGCAGGGTGGGGGCGGCCCCGAGTTTTGCCCTTGCGCAGGCAGCGGGCAGCTCATCCCCCGGCCGAGCGGGTCGCAGTCGTCCTGCGCAGCCCAAGCGGCTCCTCTCAGGGGCTTTAGCGGCTCGCCTGCCTGCCGGCTGAACCCGGGATTAACCCTCCAGAGATCGGGCCAATTACGCCGCCCGCCAGATGTGGAGGCTTTGCTCCCGCTGCCCCGGCATGGAATCGCCCCGCACCACGCCAGCCTCCCTGAAAGGGCAAGCGCTTCGGTGCGTGGTGCCAAAAGGGATTACCGGGCTTTCTCCTCTGCACCGGGGCGGGCCGCTCGGCCGCTCTCGGCCGCACTGCGGCACGGTGCAGCCGGTCTCCTTCCTTGGCCGGGTCGCTTTGGAAAGCTCGGCTCTTGCGAACGCTGGGGCTTTTCAGGCCACCGATGTGCCGAATGCAGTGGCGGGCACAGTTCTCACGGGCGAGGAGAGATTATTGGCAGGCCTGTGGTTCTGTGCAAGCCTGGTGTGCACGGGGCAGGGCAGGGCAGTGGCCCAGCGTTGCACTAGTGGCAGCCCTCACGCAGCGGGCCTGCTGGAGAAGCGTGCCGTTGCAGCGAGCGCCCCTCTCCCGTGGCTCAGAACGCAGGCCCCGTGGGACCCGTTCGCCGTGCTTCTCCTGGCATGCACCGCTGGCCTTCCAAGGGCTTGGCAACCTGCTTCCTCAACCAGGCGCCCTCTGGGATGCATTGTACTACAGTTCCCATCCAACACCGCCTGCCAGCTCCACCCAGGCACTGCCAGGCTTCCTTGATCATGCCGACCACGGATAATGGGAGTTTCGGACCAAAGCGTCCTTGTTTGAAGGCAGGCAGGCCAGCTGGCGTTTGCAGCGCAAACCGGACCTGGCAGGGCCTGGACCGAAATGCAGGCACACCAGCAGACAGCGAAGCAGATCCCCTTCGCTGGAGAGCCAGAAGTGTCCAGACTGTCTTGGGGGGGGGGCAGTTATCTGACCCGAAAGTGCCCCCGAGTCGGCCTTCCGTGATGGAGGGCGAGGCCACGCGTGAAAGCGAGATGCTGAGCAGCGGTTCTGGTCACACGGTGCCACATCTGCTCCGGAACATGGCAAAGGGCAGGAGCAGCACAGCGCCAAAACCTGCGAGCCCCCCGTGGGGGCTGCCCCTGGGCGGGGGGAGGCCGGCGGAAGGCAGGAGCAGAGCCGGCAGGCAGAGCAGGCCTATTTTTATCCCGCCCTCCGCTCAGACGCTGACAGCAGTCACAGGACCGGTGCGTGGAGTGGCGGACGGGGACCAGCGGCTGGGGAGAGGGGCCGCGGCGGGAGGCAGAGCGAGGCGGGAGAGCAGCGCTTCCGCGGAGCTGCCCCAGGCGCAGCGCTGCTTCGATCAGCCGCACTGACATGCCTCTCAAAGCCCTGCCAAGGCACAGGCCCCCTTGATGCCCGTGGGGGCCTCTCGCCAAGAGCCGGCCAGTCTGAGAGCGCCCCCCTGGCCCCAGGTCTGTGCTTGAGCTCGGGAGGGAAGCAAGATGGGGAGAGATGGAGGACCAGGGTCTTCCGAGCCCTGCAGAGCATCTTTCAGGTGACCAGGGTCACCTGTGCATTTTGGGGGTGCGGCGCCCCTGACAAGGACATCCTGCCTGGCACCTGGGGGCTGTGAAAAACAGCTCGCCTTCCCCTCAGCGGCGGCAGCATGGCGCTGGATGGACCAAGGCGAGGAGGACTGGCGGCCTGGAGGGCCGAGAAGCAAAGAGGCGGGCACACAGCCTGCTTGGGGGTCGCTGTTTCCAAGCAGTGCCAGCAGAGAGCCCTCCACAGGACCTGTCTCCAGGCGAATCCTGCAGCAGGAACCACGGTGCAGGGCCCACCTGGAAGCACCGCTCCGTGGGGATGCTCGGCCTGAGAAACCGCTTGCTTAAAACTGGGAGGTCTGCAGGGCAGCCTGACTGCAAGGCCCCATGGGGGAGGGGGGATGTAAATACTCTGCGCATGGGCAGAGGCCGTGTTTGCTGTTCCTGGAAGCCAGGCTGCTCCAGGGCACTCGAAACACACCCGGGAGAGCTCAGCCCCACAACCCAGCCTGCCCCTCTTTGCCTGGGGACCCGGGAGTAGGTCTCTGGGCAGAGAAGCGGACATCCAGGCGGCGGGGAGTGCGGGGACAGCTTTGGTGCAGACGGACGGCAGCTTTGCCGCACTGCGGTGTGTGCGGAAACCCGGCACCAAGTTTGGCTGAAATGCCAGCGTTCTCCCCGGCACAGACAGTCCGCCCCCGCATGCCCCCTCCTTCTCCCACCCCCACAAAAGACGCGTCCTCTCCTCCCCTCCCCTCGCCACCCTGCCACGCTGCCTTTCATGGGGATTTAATTCTGCCTAAGCTCTTTCGCCACAGCCGCCAGGCCTCAGCAGTGCTTCCATGGAGCGGAGAGATAAGCTCGGGGCCACTGTGATTCTGACACATTATTCCTAAATTGCAGGGTGGGGAGGAGAGCGGGGAGGATGAGTCACCACAGCGCCGGTCCCCGTGTCCCTGAGCCTCCAACAGGGCAGAAAAGCTCCTGCATCAGCCATCCGGGAGGTGGGCGGTAGAGATAAAAAGCTGCCGTTTGTGCATGCGTGCATGCGTGTGTTTATATATGTGTGCGCGCATGAGAGTGCGCGAGCGAGAGAGCGCCTCTGAGCATGCCACAGCATCCTTCTGCAGCTGCATTCCAGACCGGCGCAGAACGAAAGCCCAGCAAGTCCCCACTGTTGCTGACCCCGTCGAGCCACGAGGCGCTCTGCGGCGTGGGTGGGAGCCAGCAGCACCCCGGTCTTGCCCCCCAGCGGCTCGCACTGAGAGGCCCCTGGCTCTGAGCCCAGAGTGAGCCAGAATCCGTCCTGATGGCCGCCTTCTCCACAGATCTGCCCGGACCCTTTCAGAGCCAACAGAGAGCTAATTCTGCAGGGGGAGGTGGCGCAGTCCCGGAACAGTCCAGTGCATTGAACGGCTGCATCCCACCCAAAACCCGGCCCTCTCTTCCTTTGCTGATGCATGAGAGGCAAATAGCCGGGCCTTCATCCTCCCAGAGAAAGGGAAGGGATGAGGAATCTCAGGTGAGGAATCTTGGGAGTGAAGCCTACAGGTAACAGAGCCCGCGCATGACAATCTTACCAGTAAGAGCATAGCTCAGCACAGACACGGTGAAATCCCTGAATGTCGATAGCTAGCACATCAAGGAGAAGGCTCCCTCATACACTAGCTCTCCACATGCGGGGAGTCATTTCATGATGCATCGCCTGGAGGAGCATCCAGTTCTGTGAATCCAATCTGCAGTCTGAAGTACTACCATCCAGAGACAAGCTTATGATCTACTGCGCGTGAGCACAGCTCTTCCTTTATAGAAAGGGGACACATACACAAGTTACACACTGAGATACCTCACACATTATATTCTTCTCCTCTGAGAACTGGGAGCAGCTGTGGCTTTGTAGGGTACGCCTTGCCACAGGTGGCTCAGCCCAGGGCCACCTTGCCCTCCCCACACAGGGCAAGGTCAAAACTCACACACCAGTGCAGGTGAGCACAGAGAGTGTCTGGATATTTATGGTACAGTCACCAAGGTTACCACCTGCCCAAACCTACGAACATGCTATTAGCACTGCCGAAGAATGAGCTGATTCCCGAGCGCTTGGCCCTGCAGGCTTTCCCCACCCCACATAATCTCATTCCATCGCACGTCCCCAAGTCTGGTTTGGCACTGGCTTTCCTTCTCACCAGCCACTCCATAATGCTCCACATTTATCACCAGGAATTCCAGCACCCTTCCCCAAATTATATTTTCTACTCCTGATTGAACTGTAAGATTGAAACAGGGCTGAAAGCTGGCTCCATATCAGGTCAGGGCAGGAGCTCCTCTGGAGAAAAAGAAACGGACTCCCCAGTGCCTCCTCAGAACCCCCTTGGCAAGGGGGTCTGGTGCCGCCTGGGCCGGGTCCCCCACCTCCCCTCAACCCCCTTGTGAATGGCCGGAACTGCCAAGGCCCCACTGGGAGCCATGGGAACCGAAGCTGCGCACCTGTGGCCCCTGCCCTCGCTGGCCCACACCCCTCCTTGCCCCCGTGCCTGCACCTCAATAGAGCAGATCCGGACAACCCCCCGCCCTCGCTCTGCCTTCTCGGGGAACGGTAGAATCCTAGAGTTGGAAGGGGCCACGAAGGCCGCCGAGTCCACCCCCCCGCTGCAAGTTGGACCATCCCGGCACTTACCCAGCATGCCCTTGTTGGAGTCGGACAAGCACATGTCCTTCTCGGCGCTGGGCAGGACGAAGCCCACCACAAAGATCTCCACCCCGTCGGCCATGAGGGCCAGTCCGAGCACGAAGTACAGTGTCCACTGGAACCGCCCGTGCCCACACTCCTGCAGGATCAGCTCGTACTGCTGGGCCAGCTCCTCCTTCTCCTTCCGCCTCTCCCCGTCCAGGTCGCTGAAGTCCCTGAACTCGCTCACGGCCTCCTGGCTGGCCGTGACGCGGTCCCCACCTTTGAGGGAGTCGTTCCGGGGGATGCCCTGGTACTCGCCCTCGTAGATCTCGTCGTCTTCGTCGTGGCCCTCCGTGGCATCGCTGGAGGCTCCCTCGTCGTCGGCCGAGGGCTCCCCGCGGTAGTAGCCATCTTGGGGCTGGTAGTCATCCTCGTCGTCGTCCTCCTCAAAGCGGGCGTAGGAGCGCTTGGTGTACTCGTCTTGAACCCGGTCCACCCCCTTGCCGACTTTCTTAGCCGCGTGCCTTTTCACTTCCTTTGCAATGTCTTTGGCTCCACGGATGAAGGCGGTCCGGTCTCTGAAGCCTTCATCCATCGCTGCTGCCCGGCTCACGACACCGTCAGACGGGACTGCAGGCTTCAGCACTGGGGAGGGTGGACAGCTCCTCCTGCGGGAGAGGCCTGGTGCCAGGGACCGCTTCCTCGAGCTGCCCACCTAGGCTGCGGCCTTCCAGGAGGCAGCGGAAGACCGAGACAGACCACTCCGGAAGGGTGGTGAGCCACAACCCATCCGCTTTAGTCCAAGCTTGTGCCTGAGGGTCTGAGGACCGGCCGGCGAAGGAAGCTGCTCCGTTCCCTGCAGGGCCCTGTAAGGACAGCAGAAGAAAACCAGAAAGAGCTCAGACCTCAATAAAGGCTGGGAATGCCTCACAGGTCATAGACAGAGGAACCTGGAAATTCTAGGCCTATCCAGCAATTTAGCAAGGTGGAAGGAGGGTATTTTTAGGGAATCTGGGCCCAAGATTTTAGGGGTCTCTTGCAGGAAAAGGCTTCTCCAGAAAGCGCAGGATGCGGCATTCGTCCGCTGTTCCATGAAGCCCTAAATACAGTCCTGGCTTAATTGGCAGCCGCCTTTTTATTCCTGAGGACACCTGACAGCGGCCACAGAAGGGCCAGCTGCCAGCCCCCCCCCCCCCCCCCCCCCCCCCCCCCCCCCCCCCCCCC
>NW_025336182.1:2673724-2729829 GCF_004798865.1 Varanus komodoensis
CTGTTTAAGAAGACCCCAAAAATACCCTCGTTGGGTATCGCGCGCCCCTTTTTTTCGCGCAGCCCCCCCCACCCCCCCCCCAAGGGGGCCCCCCCCCCCCCCCCCCCCCCCCCCCCCGGTGAGAGTCAGCCCACGCTGAGAATCCTCTACTCCAGCCTCGCCGGCAAGTTCCCCCGGCTGTCCCTGTGCTGTCACCTGTGAGGTCTTGGAAGGCTGGAGCAAGCAGGGAGGAGCCGCCCCCACGCAGGCCCAGGGAGTCTCCGGCACCTGCCTTGCAAAAGACACACCGCGAGGTCCCCCGGGAACACACCCTGGGGGAGGCTGAGTTCTTTGGGGTCTGCTCTTGCTGCCGTCTTTGGAAAGCTCCCTCTGTTCTTTAGGCTAGGAAATGCATGCTTTTTGCAAAATGCAGACCAAAGCATAGCCAGGTGAAGTCCACTAATTTGCTTTTGCGCCATATTTCGGTCTGGCTGTGGGCATTACTCCCCTCCCCTGAGAAAGAGAGCGCTGGCACAGGAGTAGCATTGATAAGAGCGTCTCTATTTATTGATTTAGGATGCGCCATGCTTTGAAAAAATAGCCACAAGCTCCTTGAGGTCTCAGCCAGGCTGCACAGGGATCAGATGCTGGTGGGGAAAACACACCAGGCACAGCACGCTGTGTGTCTAATGAGGAGGCTCCGTGTGTTAAGTGCCTTCCCTTCCTCATGCACGTAAAAAGCAGATTACATTCCCCAAAAGACTATGGGCAAACCCTGCAGGAAAAATAAATCAAGAGGGCAATTTGCTGCGATGAAAAGGCACAGACAATGAAGTGCCAGCCCCAGCTAGGGAGAAATAAGCTCACTGCAGTATATTTAATATAGCTCTTATTCATGAACTGCAATTTCGTTTTTCCCAAGCTGTACTTTATCCTTGCAGCCACACTCAGCAGCAGCACCGGGGGTGGAGGGCGGGGGAGCACCTGAGAAGGGCCGGGGGTTCTTTTCCAGCTGAGGGGGTCGGGGAGGCCGCGGGGGCCACAGTGGGCCACAGGACTCAGAATCTGTGCAGCCTTCGGCGGTCCCCACACGTACGAAACAGTCGACGAGGCCCTGAGCAGGACAGGAGAAGAGCACAGGGGATGCCCTCCCAGGGCGGGGGCCGCGGATGTCATCACCTGCAGCTGGAGCGTGTGTGCCAGCGGGCCGGGCTATTCCCCCTCCCCTCAAGCCCTTCCAGCAAATCAGGAGACCTGGGCAGGTCCCAGGCAGGGCCCTGCATTTCCCCAGGTGTGGGAGAGACATCAATACGCATCGCCAGCCTATCAGACAGCGGGATGTAACCAGGTGCTGTCCCTGGAGGAGTGCGTTTATCCGGCAGCCTATATCTGTGACCGAGCGGTTCCCTGTGAGCAGAAAGCACGCATGTGCTCTGTTTTCACATCTATTCATTTCTTTTCAACACACACACCTATGCACAGAAATGCAAGATAGACTCACAGGATTATCTATTAGTGCAGTCTTTACTGGTGTTTTCAGGTGTTTGGGATTTCAGCTCCCATCAGCCCCAGACAGCATGGAAGGGCTCTGAAATGCTGGGCACTGTTGTCCAGAATGTGTGGAGGGTGCTAGGCTGGGGAAGGGTCCATTGGGGGAATCTTGCATCAATGTTCTAGGTGTATATTGAAGGTGGGTATATTGTTTGCTTGCTTGCCTTATTTATGGCTGGTGTAGGTACCACTTATCTTCTGAAACACAGAAACAGAGCGAGTCAGAAGGGGTCTCCCGGGCCATCTAGTCTGACCCCCGGCTCCAGCCGGCTCTGCTCACGACATGCCCACCGTGTGGACGTCCAGCCTGTCCTTGAACACCCGCACCGATGGGGCCTCAGCCACCTCCCGGGGGAGCCCATTCCAAGCCCTCAGGGTCCTGACTGTCAGAAAGTGCTTCCTGGCATCCAAATGGAACCTGGGTTCCCTGAGCTTTGCTCCGTTGGAGCACGTCCTGCCTTCCTCTGAAGGGGAGAACAGGTCTCTTTCCACCTCCGTGTGACATCCCCTCACGTACCTGTATGTCACCAACATGAAAGAAATCCTCGTGCAACCTGGGTGTGGGCTAATATAGCAGCATATAAATTGAAATAATAAATGAATAAACTGGAAGGAGAATAAAGCCAAGCAAGCAAAAGGACCCGCCGAGACATCCCATTTTGGCCCAAATGGGTCGCACAAGTCAATTCATAATTAAAACTCAAAACCATTTCAAAACCTTTAAACATTCGAATTTTTAAAATGAACTCAGAACCCTTTAAAAACCAGTTTGAATCATCTGCATCAGCAGAATTAAGAGAAGGAGGGAATCTTAAAAACAAAATATGGAACACGTGCATTTAAATTACTAAGAAACCTTATGGAAGAAAAAAAAATGCTTTAAAAGCCCACCTAAAAATGTACGGAGAAGGGGTCAGCCTTTGAGACAAAGTTCTGGAAGAACAAAGCATTCTCTCTCTTTTGGCATTCTAACTTGGCTGTTAATTTGGCATTCTAACTTTGGCATTTTGGCTGTTCCTACCACCCTGACCTCTCATGATTAAAATATTCCCTGCTATTTACAGAGGATATCAAGAGGCCTGGCTAAGAGGGGAGGAGGAGGAGGTGCAGGCTGGAATTTCTCCAAAGTCTTGCTCTGCAGCAACTTTTCAGACAAAGGTTGGTCAAGATTAGAACACTCAGCCTGCAGGTTGTCTCTGCGCTGGACCATTCAGACATGACAAGCTGCACTGGACACTGGCGTGCACTCAAGCACACGTGTCAGCTGGCCGTTTGGTCGCCACAACCGAGCAGTGCTAAATAAGGTGGCGGACAAGGAAGGGGTTACTGCTGCTACTGTGCCGAAACTGGCCCAGAACTCTCCGATGCAAAGATATCAGTTCCACTTCCTGATCATGTGCTCCAGGGAAGAGAAGCGGGGAAATGGATGCGCACGGATGAATGCAAGAATCCAACTGTTTGCCAAATCGCCGTTTCCCCTCTCCAACTAGGATGCTATTTTTAATCATTAGCAACAGAAATGTGTCTGGTAGCAAGAGAGAGTGGGAGTTGGGCAGGGGAAGTGTGTGAATGTATGCCTGCATGGAAGGGAATACTTTTTTAAAAATAGGCACCCATCTGGTCTCCTGTGGTGAGCTGAGCTTGATTAAAGGTGACTAGACAACTCAAGTGGTTGAAGAAATGAAAGCTCAACGGCAAACAGCATAATGGTGTGTTAGTTTAACTAGTCAAAGGCCCATCCCTTGCTGGCTGCAGGAGGGGCTGAGCAGGTATTACAGAGAACTGTGACCTGTTCCCCCCATCATGGGTTGGGTAGAGGGGAGGCTGGCACACCTGCTGTCATGAGGACAGGTAAGTTTCGCCCACAACATGCAGCTAGGATAGCCAGGTATCCTCGTTTTTCAGAGGGCAATGCTTTACTCTGGAGAGCTGGCTGAGGGCAGTCCTCTGTCTGGATGGCGCTTCCTTTGGGAGGGGCCACCCATCCGAGCTGGTTTCAAGCCAGAGAGCCCAAAGCAGGGCCTGGAAGCTGCCCATCCCCAGCTTGGCTCACCTGGACAGCAGGCATCCAGCTCACCTGGTCACACGTGGCCCTGCCAGGTGGGGAGCGCTGCATTTGCACTGAGGCCACAGGTGTGCCCGCCACTCTGGCATGGTGCTTAATCAGTCAGGTCAACTTCTCTTTCCCATGGAGGTTTCAAAGCAGCAGAATGAAATGCCTGGGCAGGGATGCCCCCTGCTGGCCGGGCAGTCCTCAGAGGGCGCTGGGTGCAGGGCTGGGCTTTGGGGGGGGCCTGATGGGCCGCGTGGCGTGACAGGGCCTGTCTGAGTCCAGCCAGGAAAGCACTCCAGGGAGGCTGCAGGAGCGCCCAGCGGGGGCCCCAGGGAGGGCCGGGGGCTTCCTCAGAGGAGGGCAGAAATGGGGTCCCCTTGAACGTGAAGCCACCTCTTATGAAAAGCTTCTGAAAATCGAACCGCAATCCGTGCCACACTGCTTCCAGAAATCCTGCCCGCGGCTCCAGCTCACCTCCACTCTGCCACCGATCCCGGACCTGCAACGGAGCCCCTGAGAACGGGACTGGCCACCATGGTGGAGGCCCCAGCCCTCGAACTGCTCCAGTCCACCCCCTCTGTTCCACAGCCATTCTGGAGCGGGACGGAAGTCCTCCGGGGAAGGCTTCCAGGCACACACACCCCCACGCACGCACGCACTCAGTGAGCGCAGGCAGGACTCCAGCAGCGTTGCACGCCAGTCCACTCGCCCCCTGACTGAATGCATAGCTCACACGGGGCCCTCTTAGCCCCCGAATCTGCTCTGAATGCTGGGCATCCCTCTGAACATGTGCAGAGTGCACCTGCATTGCCGGCCTCCCTCATCGCATCTCCAGGATTCTGAGTGGGCCTTTGAGGCCGTCTCAGATGGCTTACAAAACAGCCACTCAGCAATTACTTCCCTTCTGAGACTCTGACGTGCTCCTTGCATTTTGCTAAATCTAAATTAACAGAGATCAAACAAGGAAAACCCTCCACCCTTTTCTGGGGGGCCGCTTTTCAGCTGACAAGGTCACCCACCAAACCAGCTTAGCAAAACCATCTTTGCTTCCATCCGTCCGATCCATTGCCCTCTGGCGCCAGGAAGCACCTTGCTATTTAGCTGTAATGAACAACTCAGCGGAGAAGAAGCTGTTTAAAAATACAAATTAAAAGCCCTGCGAAGTGGCAGTCACGTGCTCCCCCCCCCCCGCCGCATGCCGCCCCACCCGCTTGTCATCACAGGCTTCGAGAGAGAGAGAGAGAGACGGCTTCTCTCCCCTTCGTGGTGGGGACTGCAGGTTGACAAGAGCCATCGCTGGCAGAAGGCTAATGACCTTCTTCAATATCACAGTCGAAAGGGAAGAGGCAGAACCTGAAAAGGGGAGCAGGGGAGGGGATTGGGGCCTGGGACAGATACGCGGCAGCCAGCAATCAGGGTGTCAGGAGGCGGCACGACCCCCTTTTGGAAACCCTGCCTCGTCCACGCATTAAAAAGAGCCCTAAAGCAGCAGTCCTTCAGCCTGTGGGGTAAAGTAGTTTCCAGCAATGTGGAGGGAAAGGTGGGAGCTTCTTCGAAGGAGCCACACCAGCCTTTCTTGAACAGCATCTCCCGATCTGCATTTCCAACAGATTTTCACTGCCCGAGCTGCATGTTTATAAAGGAACGGACATGGAAAAAGGGAAACCAAAACCATCCTCAGCACGTCCCATGCCAGCCGACCCTGTTTCTCCCCCCCCCCCAAAGCACGAGCCTATTTTTAATCTTGACAATTAAATTGTTCATGCTCGACAGTTCTTCGGCTGAAATTGCTCAGATCAGAACATATTTCCTTGGTCAACACAGGCAACGTACTTTCTAAAGATGATCTCGGCTTGGCGGGGGGGATAACTGATCAAGCCACCTGCCCCCTCCCTTGAAAATCTCTGGGGCCAGGGGGTGCGGGGGAGCCAGACTGCCTGATGTTCAGGAGAGAGAAAAGGAAACCAGCCACCCCCGAATTTGCCGTCCAAGCGCTCAAGGTCATTTCGTGCTCGGGTGCATGGCGTATCCTTACGAATTGCTTCCCCCTCGCAAAACCCAGCTGTCCACCTGGGATGAATGG
Organism: Varanus komodoensis; assembly: GCF_004798865.1. Classification (NCBI taxonomy): domain Eukaryota; kingdom Metazoa; phylum Chordata; class Lepidosauria; order Squamata; family Varanidae; genus Varanus; species Varanus komodoensis. The sequence goes on from NW_025336182.1 coordinate 2,679,391, forward strand.
CCCCGCTGCAAATTACGACCGAGCCGAGGAAGCCCTGATGGGCTCCGGACCAGCAGAGCAAGGCGGACAACATGAACGAGGCTCACGGAGGAGAAACGCACACGCTGGCGAACGCAGGCGGAGGAGAGCGCCCAGCGCCAGAGGCAAGGTTTTCCAGGACAAAATGGCCTCATCGAGGGCGATGTGGGGAGAAATTGGGCAAGTTCTGCTCTGGCACCCCCCGTGATGTGGCGGGGAGGCTGAAGCAGAGCCCTCTGCGGAAGAGGTCCGCCGCCGGTTGTCTTTGCTTACCTCCTGTGGTACCCAAGCTCCGCTCAAGCGCTCGCCTGTGAAGGATGCGGCAAGGAGGTGCAGGAGGGGACCTGAAGCATCAGCGCTGCAGCCCCTGAGAAGCTCGCGGAATGATGGGAGAGTCCATTGTGGCACGGAAGGGAAGGGAGGCAGGCGGGCGGGCGGGCTGGCCGGCCCCCCGACAGGAGAGAGAGGGGAAACAGCCACCTGGCAGGGGGATTCGGGGGACCACGCCAACGTGCGCCCGAGAGGGAGGGGGCGAGCCGTCCCTCTTCGGTGCGCCGGCTCCTGCTGGGCGCGTCGGCGCTCAGGTCCCTCGCTCAGGATCCCCGCTCGCCCAAATGCCCTGGCGACGGAAGCGAACGTGAGGAATGGTCCGATTAGGCAGCTGGGGCTGACGGGTGCCTGCTGGGAAGAGGGATTTTCAGCAGCCGGCCGCAGACGCAAGCCGCAAGCCACGAGCACAAAAAGCCCCTTTTGCTCAAAAATCCCCGGAGTCAGCCATGGCGCGTTTGGCCCTCGGCGCGGCAGAGGGGCGCTGAGGAGCCCACGAGGTTCAGCTTCACGCTGCTCTCGCGGGCGTGGGCGTGGGGGACAGACCGAGCCCCTTTGTTGATGTTAGAAAGCGCAAGCGACGTGGCTCTTCAGCCAGCACAAAGCAAACACGAAGGATGCGCCCTGCTGGCCGACGCCACTGCCGACAAGCGCTGCGCATGACTGCAGAGGACGGGGGTGCCTGGGCTGTTGTGTTGTGTGTTGTGTGCTGCGAACGGCACCCAGCTTCTCCGAGCCTGGGAAAGACAGGTGTTTTGACAGGCGCAGCTGACAGGGAGCCAGAGGTGAGCCGGCGGGGTTTGCCTTCAGCGCCACGCAGGAGGAACGGTGGCTCTCCCTCTGCCTGCGGCCTCGGGGCCACGTCGTGGCCAGCCACGTGGCGCCACCGCCCCAGTCCAGCACTCAATCAGCTCAATGAAGACCGGGGTGCTGGGCCACCCCCCGATCCACAAGGTGTGTCCCGGGCAGTGTCCGCCTGGCCCTGTAGCGCCATCTTTTCCTCACCCAGAACAGCTGGGCCCCCTTCAGGACTACGACTCCCAGGATTCCTGCCCCTCAGCCATGCTGGCTGAGGCTGATGGGCTTGACAACCCAAAAGAGCTGGAGGGCCTCACACAGGGGAAGGTGGACCTGCATGGATTGAGCACCAGCTCCTTGATGGAGAGAAGATATAAGCTCCCAGGTGTGTTGGACTGCCGATCGCCGTGCCGGAGGGGAGTGATGGAAACGGTCATCCAAGAAATATGGAGGGTGAGTCCAGTTGAACAGGAAAAGACACTTCAGAGCATGTGCAGAGCACGCTGCCCCAGTTGCTGAGCAAGAGCAGCTTGCCCAGCCCCCCCTAGCCATGTGGAGGGGCCTCCTTCCAGGCAGACAGCACCTTGCCCCCCCCACACCCCACCTGGCTGCTCTTTTGAGGGTGCATTCCTGCGGTGCCACCCGCAGCATGCGGAGCTCCCGGGGCACCCAGAGGTCCTCGGCGGCAGCCATTCCAGCAGACGGCACGGTGAGGAGCCGAGCCGTCCCCGGCGCCCAGCTGAAAGCCCTCCTCCCCCTCGTCCTTCCTCCTTGTCTGTCAGGCCTTCCCAGATCGCGAGTCTGCAGGGCAGGCCTTGTTTTACCGACTGCAGTCCTTTTTCGCTGAGGATCAGGACAACAATACTAGCAACAAATGCATCGTTTAGGCATTTTAATTTCCGATTTTATAGGATATAAAATTTACTATATAGTATATAAAATTTCAGATTTTATATAATATATAATTGTAATTTCAGATTTTATAGTGGGGCTCCAGTGGCGGCTGGAGAATTCTGGAATTGGCGGGGCCACCAGCTCTTGGCGTTCCTTTAGGAAATGCTTCTCCTCGTCCCGCTGCCTCCCCACCCACTACCTGCCTCTGAGTTGGTCACCGCTGCCCACCAGAGGGGCCCCAGGTATCCTAACCCGGCACAGCACCCTGGGAGCCAGTCTGGATTCAGGGCTCACATTAAAACGGAACTTTTGGGTGGCGGTTTTGTGATGCCTTCAATGCCCAAAGGCCAGGAAAAATGGCAGCACTGGAGAGCCTTCGTTCCCTGGCAGAGCCTGGCTTTTGCCGACGGGAGGTCTCGGCCTGCAGCTGAGCCTCCACCCCCCAGCACCCCCCCCACGGTCTCCATATTTAGAGAACCAGGAAGAAAAGCTGGAGGAGGGGGTGAGGAACGGGGTTCCGGAGAGAGAGAGGACGAGAGAGGTGCCAACGCCCCACGTGCAGAAGCGCAGGAGCTTTTCCTCTGCTTCAGCTCTGCGCCACAACCGGAAGAAAAGCATGCCATTACGATTTTATCGAATGGGAAATACTCACTTTTCGGGGGTGGGGATTGGTTTTATCACTGGCTGCACAGAGGGGAAGGCAAAGTCCAACCTGGAAGCAGAAATATTATTTATTTATTTATGTCGAAAATGTCTATGCTGCCCCATTTGCCGAAGCCTCGGGGCGGCTTACAATAACTCTCCAAACCTCCAGAAAGGGGGGCCAAGTCCCCAGATGGTGGACACACCATGTATAGCCGTGTCCAAGATCCAATCCAGAGTGTTGCTCACGTCTCACCCCTTTGATCACACTAGACACACTGGGGCCAGCAGGATCAGTGTACTCATCCTTGATCTCTCTGAAAGAGTAAACACCCGCCCCCCGCCCCGCAGGTTCCAGCAACGCCCCACTCAGCCTCCAATAACGGGAGTTTAATCCTGACCGCGACCTCAATAGCTCCTGAGGCAAGACAGACTCAGAAAACAGCATCCAAACTCCATGGCAGGCAGCGAAATGCAAGCGGGGGGGAGGGGGGGCTTCATGTATCGCCCCCAGGGAGGGATTCCTCAAGGCAGGAGCCACCACAAAGAAGACCTTGCTTGCCTTAGAAAAGCTAACGGTGACGGAATGTAACAGAGATATTCCAGCACCGACCCGGACCCTTAGGAGAAAACGGAGAAGTGGACTTTCTGCTGGCAATTCGAAGTTGGGCATGGGGGACCCAGAGTGCTGGTTAGCAGAGGATCTGGGGGCACATCTGGAGGGATTCCCCCACCCGCTGTGGGTCTTGCGTGAGCAGCCTTGCAGTGGGGGCTTTGGGGTCATGCCTGAGACCCGGATCCTCTTTCACCACCCGGGCAAGGACAGGAGGGGGGAGATTCAGCACAGCGGCTTCTCGGAAAGGTTGCCAGGGCAAAGGTGCAGAGGGCTTGCACGGCCCCTCCGTGGAGGGAGTGCCCTCGAGCACAGCTGGTCTGGACTTTGGCAGGCACAAAACGTGGGACCGGGGCTGAAATCTGCAATGCTGCTCTGCAGGCTCCATCACATCCCTTCACTCACGAGTGTCAGGGGCAGTTCTGAGGACCCTCCGCCTGGCCTGGAAGACTACGCCTGGCCAAACAAAACAAAAAGCAACCCGCCCCCCAAAAAACCCCCACACTCAAGTGGACAAGCAAACGGAAGCACCGAGTCAGTTCCACACCTTGCCCCAGGTCTGGGTCGATGTGATAAAATGTGATGGAAACATTATGACTCAGGCCAGAGGCACTCCTGTTCCTTTGGTGTGGCATGCACAGGAGCATCGCCAAGTCCACCCCACTGTGGGGCAGATCCATTCCCAGTCCCTTTGCAGCACCTTCACACGGTGGCCTGACCCACAGCCACCCGCTCAGCTCAGCCCAAGCCTCGATCTCTCCCCCCGCGCCTGCCATTCGCTGCCAGCCAGCCAAGCGAGCCGCGAATACGGGCGGCAGAACAGGGAACGTGTGTGCAGAGGACAGCAAGGATGCCAGCGGCGTTGCTAGAAGGCCGCCTTAACCTAGAAGTAGCTTCCTCTTTTTAAAATGATTTTTCTTTAATTGCGTTCTCAGAATGCGGTCGAAGGAAGGAAGGAAGGAAGGACAGCACTTAATTCCTAAAAAGAAAGTCTGGGATGTAAGCCGAGGTGGGCACTCTGCCATCTTCGCAGGAAGGCACGCCTGCTCCTCCATCCTGGGAGGAGGACAGGCCAGGCGGGTGATGGGGAGGCCTGGCGTGTGCCCAGAGAGGGTACCTTGGGCAGGGAGCGGCAGGGAGTGCCCCGAGGCGGGGATGCTGGGTCAGGGGCCAGCTGCCTGGGCCAGTCCTAATTCTGCTCCAGATTCACAGGACAGTGGGCAAGGCACCAAATGCAGGGCTGAGTACTGAATTTGGCTTCGAAGGGGTGAAGCTTTCATTTTCAACGATAAGTGCGAGACCCTTGGATTAACTGGTTTGGTTTCCCCAAGCCTTTTATTTACCCATTCTTTTAAAAGCTGATTTGGTTTTTATTGCATGATTTTATTACTGGATGCTATTTTATGACTTGATTATTGCCCTGTTTTTATTCCAAGACCGTCCTGAGACTGCAGCAGTCAGACAAATGGTATACAAAAATCTTAAATAAATAAACATTTGGCAAAAGAGTAAAAATTATGCACCGTTCCATCCCTGCTTTTACAGTTCAGGCTTTTCCTGTGCAAAACTGGTGCAGAGTTTACTTCAGTTTTAGCACAGAACCGGCGTATGTGCTGCGATCAAAACTTCTGAATCAAGAGCACAAGGGCCAGTTCTGAGCGGCAGTGGGAATAATGCAGCTGCAGCGCATTGGAAGGGGATGCAAGCTTAATTTTGGCTCCATGAGTCACCGAAAGCAGCAGAGAGAGATAGCGGCGGGGGGGGGGGGGAGCCCCTCTCTTTGTCCTGGGGTGAGAATCTGCTCCATAGCAGCCACGACACTTTCCAGGACGTCATCAGCCACGGGCTGGTCCATTTCCAGGCTATCCAGGAGCCAATAAGGGCGATGCAGCTGTCCCTTTTGCCTTGTCAGTCTTGCTCAGCTTCCACCGGATGAACAGAAAAAATGCCACCATTGAGCGTTTTGGCTCTTCCAGCGAATCTCGTGTTCTTCCCCTCTCGTGTTCTTCCCTCATTCTTCCCCCTAGATCGGCAAACAAACATCCGCCACTCAGAACGGCAGGCCTTCGTGACGCCACTCCTGCCGCCCGCAAAATGAACGCAGAGTGTATGGTGGATGGATGCAAATTGCAGCCTCCCTTCCAAGGTTCTGCTGCGTGTTGACATTAACGGCAAAACCCCCAGTGCTCTCCAGAGGTTTGGGATTACAGCTCCCAGTATCCCTGAGCATCCATCCTGCCGGCCAGTGCTTGTAGGGCTCGCAGTCCAAAATATCTGGATGCCACCAAGTTACCTAACCCCGAGCTGGAAGAGCGGCAAGAGCTTCTTGGCCTAAGAAAAGAGTTCCTGACAGTTCCTGACTCCCAGCCAAGAAGTTCCTGACTCCCAGCCTGGCCTTTAACCTGACTCCCAGCTTAAGAAAAGAGTTCCTGACAGGCGGGCTTTTCCTCTTCTTGCAATGAGGGCTGAAACAAGGAAGGCAGTGGACTGGTGTGCAAGCATGAAAGGACTTCGGTCCACACTGGCCCAGAACTCTTGGGCTAAGCGCCTGCTGAACGACCGGCAGAGCCAGCTTGAGCCGGGGTCAGACTGGGTGGCCCAGGAGGCCCCTCCTTACTCGCCCTTCTGGGCCAGCATCTTGCAAAGGGCCCTGGCTGGAGGAGTCCGTCTCCAAGTCAAGAGCCTGCAGTGCAGGTTGGTGCAGCCTGAGGACCCCCCCCCCACCACTCCAAACCCTTGGCAGCAGTTCCCAGGATCCTCCGGAGAGGCTCCGGCAACTCCCCCAGGATATGGCAAGGCAGGTGCTGAACTGCTGAGTGAGGGGCCTGTTTGCAGGGGGCTGGGTGAGGGGAAAAGGGCCACCGCCTGCCAGGACCCTGCAGCCACCCAGAACACAGTAGGGGTTTCTGACGAAACTCAGGCCCCCTCCGAGCCCCCCTTTCAAGGCCCTGCCAGCTGGAGGACAATACGCTGCCGCCCTCCTCTGGCTCAGGAAGGCGCCCCTGGCAGAACTGCGGCCTCCCAGCCTCACAGGGGCAAAATGCAGGGTGCGGAGGCCTCCCACGGGCCAGCTGGCCGCGCTGCAGCACCTCTCGGCCCACGTTCAGCTGCAGCTGCCGCCTGTGACAACACACCCCAGACTCCCAGTGGGAAAGAATCAGAGCGAGCAGAACTCGCCTGGAGCTACCCAGAGCCCTGCTTTGATAGTTGATCCGATGCCTGCTTCCCACGCAGGCCTCGAGGGACCACAGAGCAGGATCCAAAGCTGCTGGACCCAGCGCTGGCCGCCAAGAGCTCTGCAAAGCAGGTGTTCAAGGTCAGGCTGGACGTGTACATGGTGGGCGTGTCGTGAGCGGAGCCGGCTGGAGCCGGGGGTCAGACTAGATGGCCTGGGAGACCCCTTCTGGCTCGCTCTGTTTCTATGTTTCTAAAGCCTCACCAGGAATCCTTTCCAGCCCTTCTACCTGCGGCCCTTTTCATAGGAAACTCCAGGGACAGGATCCGGTGGGGCGTCCGCTTTTGCGCTAAACCAGGCAGCCCGGCCTGTTGCCCTTGTGTTTAAGCAAGGAGGGGACTGTTTCTCCTGTTGGACAGGGAGAGAGCAAGCAGGTAGTCTTCCAGGGAAAAATGCTACTGGCATTGCATTATATTGGCTTCTGTAAAGCAAAACTATCGCTCACAATTACAGAGGTTGGTGTACAAAGCCAGAAAGAATTCAAGGGGTGGATGTTTGGTGAGCCGGTGCATCTTCCCCTAGATATGCCAATTAAAGGGACGGAGAGAGGGAGGCTTTATTTATTTATTTATTTATTTATAGTATTTGTATGCCGTCCCATCGCATAGCCTCAGGACGGCTTACATAAATAAGAAAAATAAAATAGAACATAATACAAATAAAATCCAGATCCATCCTGGCTGCAGATTAAAACCTATATAGCTGATGTTAAGTTATTAAAATATTGTTGAAATAAAAAGGTCTTGGCCTAGCGCCGAAAAACAAATAACGACGGCGCCAGGTGGACCTCTCTGGGGAGTGCATTCCATAGGTGGGGTGCCACCGCAGAGAAGGCCCTCCTCCGGGTATTTTGCCTCCTAATATCTTTCACGGAAGGTTCCCGGAGGAGGGTCTCTGCTGCCGATCTCAGGGGGCAGGAGGGCAAATACGGAAGAAGGCGTTCCTTTAGGTATCCAGGTCCCAAGCCATTAAGGGCTTTATAGGTAATAACCAGCACCTTGAATTGAGCCCGGACTTCGATGGGAAGTCAGTGAAGCTGGTAGAGGACTGGGGGTAACACAGCAACCTGGCTGCTCTATTTTGCACCATCTGAAGTATCCAGACTGTCTTCAAGGGCAGCCCCACGAACAGTGCGTTACAGAAATCCAACCAGGAAGTAACCAATGCATGTGTCACTGTCGCTAGGCAATCGTCCTCCAGGTAGGGACGCAGCTGATGGATTAACCGAAGCTGAAGGAAAGCGCTCCTTGCCTCCGCAGTCACCTGAGCTTCCAGGGACAGCTCCGAGTCGAGGAGCACTCCCAAGCTGCGGACCCTGTCCCTAAGAGGGAGTGCAACCCCGTTCAGGGCAAGTTCCAAGTCACCTACCCAGGAGCTCGAACCACCCACCAACAGGACCTCCATCTTGTCTGGATTGAGTTTCAGTTTATTGGCCCTCATCCAGCCCATCACCTCATCCGGGCACCGGTTCAGGACAGCCACTGCCTCACCTGGATTGGTTGAAAAAGAGAGGTAGAGCTGGGTATCATCAGCATACTGATGATTCCACAGCCCACACCTCCTGATGACCTCTCCCAGCGGTTTCATGTAGATATTAAATAGCTAGGGGGACAAAATGGATCCCTGTGGAACTCCATGGCATAGCTGCCATGGCACAGAGCCATACTCCCCCAGCACCACCTTCTGGAATCAGCCATTGAGATAGGAGCGGAACCACTGCAAGGCAGTGCCTCCGACCCCCAATCCCGCAAGCCTATCCAGAAGGATACCATGGTCGATGGTATCGAAAGCCGCTGAGAAGTCCAGGAGAACTAACAGGGACGCACTCCCCCTGTCTCTCTCCCTGCACAGGTCATCGTACAGGGCGACCAAGGCAGATTCAGTGCCATACCCGGGTCTGAAGCCCGACTGAAATGGATCCGGATAGTCAGTCTCATTCAAGAGTGCTTGGAGTTGTCCCGCTACCACCCGTTCCAACACCTTGCCCAAAAATGGGATGTTGGCCACTGGTCTATAACTGGTGGCCATCTCTGAATCCAGGGACGCCTTCCTTAGGACCGGCCTGACTACCACCTCCTTTAGAGGAGCAGGCACCCGGCCGTCCCTCAGAGAGGCGTTAATGACCTCCAGGATCCAGGCACCAATCCCATGTTTGGCTTTGCTCAGTAGCCACGACAGGCACGGGTCAAGTAAACAGGTGGTGGGATGAACTTGTCCAAGCACCTCGTCCACATCATCAGGCCGCAATAACTGAAATTCATCCAATAATATCTGACCAGACGGAGTCATTGGCATCTCCCCTAAAGGATCTGAATCACTAGTGGAGTCCAGCTCGTGACGAATCTGAGCGATGTTCTCCTTAAAGCGCTGGGTGAAGTTGTCACAGCGGGCCATCGAGGGCGGTACAGGGTCTCTCTTAGGGCCAGGATGTATCAGCCCATGTACCACTCGAAAGAGCTCCGCTGGACGGCACTGTGAGGAGGCAATGGAAGTGGAGAAGAATTTCTTCTTCGCCGCCCTCACTGCCACAGCATAGGCTCGATAGTGAGCTCTTAAGTGTGTTCGGACAGATTCATCCCATGATTTCCTCCACCTGCACTCTAGCCGTCTCCCAACCTGCTTCATCGCCCATAATTCAGATGTGTACCATGGGGATGAACGGGCTCTGCCAGGTGGGAGAGGACGCTTAGGAGCGATCGTGTCAATAGCTCTGGCCATTTCCCCATTCCACAATTCAACCAGAGCATCAACAGGAACGCCAGCCTTATCAACCGGAATCTCCCCCAGAGCTTTCAGGAATCCATCCGGATCCATCCAGCTCCGAGGGCGGACCAACACAATAGGGTCTGCACCCTTACAGAGGGAAAGGCCGGCATCGAGCTCAAACCTCACAAGGAAGTGATCTGACCATGACAGGGGAGTCAGACACAAATTCCTCACCCTCAGATCAGATTCTTCCTGCCCTGTCGAGAAAACCAGGTCCAGAGTGTGTCCACGTTCATGGGTCGGGCCTATGACATGTTGAGACAACCCCATGGCCGTCATGGAGGCCATGAAGTCCTGAGCCGCTCTGGTCAGACCAGTCTCAGCATGGAAATTGAAGTTCCCCAGGATGTTGGTCCTGGGGGTCTTCAGCACCAGGTCCGAGACGATCTCCGTCAGCTCAGGCAGGGAGTCTGATGGGCAGAAAGGTGCACCAACAGAATCCCCAATCTGTCTCGGTTGCCCAACACCAAATAGAGGTACTCTAGACCCAGCCTTGAGAGAACAGGAAGCCCTGTGAGGGAAATTGAAGCTCGATAGATTAAAGCGACCCCCCCCTCCCCTCCCCTCTGGACATGGCTGGTGCTGGACTAGATACCCAGGTGGGCACAGCTGAGAGGGCTACATCCCCCCCTCCCTCCCAGGACTCTGTAATGCAAGCCAGGTTGGCCCCCTCATCCACAATTAAGTCGTGGATGAGGGATGTTTTGTTATGGACCGACCTGGCATTAAGCAGCAGCACCGTCAGGCCCAAGGGGCGGTTGATAAGCTTACCTGGAACCTTCCGGTTGGGGGAATAACCAGAAGGGGGAACAGGTGTCAACCATCTGTCCCTCCTTCTTCTATGCTGACTCATTAAACCCCCAACGCCATATTGACCATTGCCCAAAACCACCCCAGTGGTGGCGCCCACGCGCTCCCCAGGTAACCCCATGGTAGCAGCCAGGCATGAATCCATTAAAACAATCTAATAAAATACAATTAAAATGCAATAAAAATACAATAAAACCCTCCAACCCACCCAATTACAAAAGCCCACCTGCACACACACAGCGTCTCTGACCAGCCCAGCCCCCGCACGGCCCCGAATGGCAGCGATGCCCTTAGGCCACGGCCCCTCCCTGCGCCCCCCCAATCCAGCACAGCTGCCGCCCACGCTGGGGGGGGGGGGCAAGGGCAGGGCTCGCGGGGGACTCGCCTTTGCTGCCCACGTGAAGTGCTCCTCGGCGCTTGGAGCACACCTGGCGAGCACGGTTGCGGGACCGGACGGGCATCCGCCGCTCGCACACCTGCAGGCATCGCTCCGTCCCCCTTTCCACAGCGAGCTCCCCAGCCCCGTCGAAGTGGCAGGTCTGCGGCTGGCGCCGTTGGCGGGGGGCCCGCCTTCCCTCACTCCCGCCTGCCACGTCCGCACGCACGGCTCCGCCACAGCTGCTCCTGGGGCAAGAATGCGGGTGCTCGGCTACCTGTGTACGTGGGAGCTCCCCTCTCGCAGCTCAGTCGCGTCCTCCACGACGGGGCAAACAGGCCAGGCACCCCCAATGTGACGCTTGGTGCTTTGCATTCTGCTCGTCCAGGGCTGCTGGGGGTGGGAAAGCCCTGGCGGAAAACAGAGGCTCTCATCTGGAGGAGACGCTCCCAAGCAAGCCTGGCCCGTCTCCATACCCAAATGCAGGCAGAGGTGCCGAGAGATCCTGCGCTCCCAGACCCTCTGCCAGCTGCCCGTCACACAACAGCTGCTCCCCCTGCTGTCTGTGGGCGGCCCCGGGACTTCTACCTTACTCTGAAATCCCACACTTTACGGAGAGATTGTTTCAAGCTTTCTTTTGTACACTGCTCAGACATCTTTTATCTGTTGGGCTGTCTAGAAATTTAATTAATTTAATTTAATTTAATATAAACCAAAGGCCCAAAGTTACACACACACAATATTGATTAAATTGGCTTTGGTTGTCGGATAGTCTCAATATTTAATAAATAAAACAAATATGCATCAAACAACCAAAGTTACACACACACATTGTGTTTAAGGGTGAATTTTCCCAGCCAGGTGTACTCCATGGATAGTAGCCAGTATTCAGATAGGTGTTCAAGGATAGGCTGGACATGCACATGGTAGGCATGTCATGAGTGAAGCTGGCTGGAGCCGGGGGTCAGACTAGATGGATCGGGTGGCCCCTTCTGACCCGCTCTGTTTCTGTTTCAGATGGGAATAAATACAGGGCTACAAAGGGAACAGTTTTTTCCAAACTAAATTGGAGCACCAAACTAAATTGCCCCAGACCTTCTGTTACTGTGATTTTTGTCCCCAGCAAATGTACCAATACATACATGAACAATCCAGAAATGTTCTTCAAGAGTCATTGTTTTCACAGGCGGCCTCTGCTGGCAGGAGCCAGCTGTGCAATTCCATGCCTTTGGAATAATAAGCTATCACTGGTATTATGAATTCACCCTTCTCTTGAAAAGGACCAAGGTGCCTTCCAACAAAATTCTGAAAACAGTCAAAATGCAAAATAATTAAGTATTCCCATTAAAAATACCAACATACATTGAAACACAGTTATGCTTGCGATGGGCTGGTTCAATGACTTAAGGCACTGGGCAGAGAAGGAGAAGGTCTGTCCCAAGCAAGGATTTTCTAGGTCCAGGTTTTGAATTTTCAGTTCTTGTGTGTTAAAAATGCTTCCCGGTTCCATGCTTTTTTTAAGTTACTGGCCATCCTGCTTATGGAGATACCCAAGGATTTATTGTCTGGAAACCTGGGATGAAGTAAAGCTGCTCTCATTTGCCAGGGTGCTATGACGGGGATGCACTTAGCATTTTTAAATGTTGTGTTTAAGTTGATAAATTCCAATATATTAGGCTTTTCCTTTCACTACCAGTAAGTTGCTACACACACACACACACACACAGAGAGAGAGAGAGAGAGAGAGAGAGCGCGCGCGAGAGCGAGAGCGCGAGCGAGCGAGCGCGAGCGCACACCCTGGACTCCAGTAACCATTTCCAGCACTGGGACTGATCTGATTATTTTCCAGACATGGCAAGATTCAAGGCTTCTGCAGAGAGTATAAGCCGCCCCGAGGCTTCGGCGAATGGGGCGGCATAAAAATGTTTTAATAAATAAATAAAATAAATATAACAGCACAAATATTCAGGACCCAAAGAGCTTGACTGTGTCTTTCTTACTCCAAGTTCTGCTTGTGAGTCTCATCTCGGATCGTCTTCTTGCCATTCTGCATCTGGATAGCCAGCAGGCTTACTGCCAAAATCTTGCTTTGCTCTTCGTATCCATTTGAGAGACAAAGTTGCTTTGGAGGGAGGCAGGATGCAGCATGCAAGGTGCGCATTTGCCACGCGCCCACAGGAAACAATCGGCATCCATTATGTCTGAAAAAGACCTGAAAGGCAGCTGCTATTCAAAATGGAGGCTTCAGAGAGGAGTCAGCAAAAAGGGCTTTTATGTTCACTCTAAAGGCGTTCCTTGCGCATTGTTGCGGAAGGTGTTGAATGCTCCGAAGTTCGTGTGTGTGTGTGTGTGAGATTTTAAATTCAAATGCCAGCTTAATTATCAGTTCCCTCCCATGATCACACTGAGCACGTTTTCCATGGAGCCGGTGAACACACATGACAAATTTCGCACCATCGACTCGGAGTGAAATCTCAAGCACCTGGCTGCCAGCTTTCTGCCCCACGGCAAGGGCAGCAGCATTCCCACCCCAGGCATCCTCCAGAGCTTCCCAACTCTCCTCTGTGGAGCAGGCCAGGCCAGGCCAGGCCAGGCCAGGCGTGGGCCCGAGTCCTGAAGCTCAATGTTTTGCCAGGTGAGGCAGAAACTTCCGTTTTGTGCATTTCAGCGTCCTCTGGGCCAGTGTGCAAGGATGAGGAATTCTTTCCATGCTGCCCCGGTGAGAGGCCCGTTCTGCCAGCGGCTGGGGGGCGCATGAGGCATGGCTGTTCCCTACGGCAGCTGGGTCCCCCGCCCCGGGACCAGTACCACCCCACTCCCTGCTGGCCTCGGGGGCTGGGGGGAAGCCTATGGCTTTGGCATGCCTTGGGCATGGATGAGCACTCTCCCCCTCTGTCCTAATGCCGTCAAGGTGAGCGGTAGGAGATTCCGGATGGATAAAAGGAAGTCCTTCATGCACCATGGTTAAACTGGGATTCTTTACAAGACGTGGTCCAAACGGCACAGGTAATCCACTGAGACCAACCACTTGGAATGTCCGTGAAGCAGGTTGATAATTTAGTTTTTTTATATGCATCAGTGAATGGCAAGGACTGGCCCGGTACAACATTCACCTGCATAAGAACTCCCCCTGCCCCCGGTCAATTAAGACTTGTGCCAAAGGCAGGTCTGCTGGCTTTGCCCAGGTGTCCAGGGCAGGTGGCGTGGGGAGCTGCTCGGGGAACACTTCTCAGGGCTGCCCTGCTCACCAGAACTGGAGGCCGCTTCTCCGAGTCGGGGGGCCCAGCGCAATGCCTGATGGGCGTTGAGGGGAAAGGGTATGGGAGAGCCAGAGGTACACCCTGTGCACGAAAGCTCCAACTTCTTCACAAACCTGCTGCCAGGAGAAGCCTCAGGCCACTAGCCCTGGCAGGTGAAGCTGGTGCGAAAGGCCCTCGCGGAGCAGGGAGGGCAGGCTGGACCAAGCTGAAGGCCGGGCATCCGGACATGCCCCACGGGGTGGGGGCAGACGCTCCCTCCTGGAGCGGGCACAGGAATCCTTGCGCTGCTACAGATTCTTGATCCTCCCGACGCCACAGCCTTTCGCAGGGCACCGTGGGCTGTGAGGGAAAAGAAGCGACTGCAGAGGACAGGGAAGGGGGGGCACGTTTCCTCCTCCTCTTCTCCAGACCCTTCTTCTGAGCTAGTTTGCTGGGACCGGGCAGGGGAAGGGTGGAGAGGGAGCCCAACCAGAGCCCCCCACCGGCACTGCGGGGAGGGAGTTGCCCCCACCTGTTCAATGTGTCAGGGGATCTGCCCATCTGGCAGGGCCAGCAGCGCACAGGATCTCACAAGAGCACAGAATCACAGAATAGCCGAGCTGGAAGGGGCCACGAAGGCCATCAGGTCCACCCCCTGCTGTTGCAGGACACCAGGTCACACCACCCCACTCAGAGGGCTGCCCAGGTTCTTTCTGAATGTCCCCAGTGTGGGAGGGCCCCCCACCTCTCCAGGCAGCTGGTCCCACCGTCACACTGTTCCGACAGGGAGGAAGCTTTTCCTGACGTCCAGCCTTGGGGCCAGAGCATGAAAAGGTCGGCTTGTCATCAGGAACAAAGTTTTCAGAGCCCCTGAAGAGCTTGTTGCAGGTTCTGAGCTGTGCAGCTCTGAAACGGGATCTGAAGTCCCCGTGTAAAGAAATCCAGAACCTTTGCAAGGTTGTACACTATGTTCCAGAGGTGAATGGCTTTCACGGTAACTTTCCCAGAACAAGCAGCGATTTCAAGAAATTTAAAATCCCAAATAGCCAGAAAGCTACTCTCACCCCAACCAGAAATACCAAGCTTGTGGGACACTCGATTTGGCCTTCCCATTTCTGCTGCCTTCTAACTGCAACCCCCATCAGTCCCAGCCAGCCTTGCCATTGCTAGCGGAACCCATATCCAGCATCTGGAGGGCTCCAGGTTGGGAGAGCGCGCTGCAAGACCATTATGGACAGGCGCTAGGCAGGACCCCCACAAATCTACAGAAGAGACCAATGCCAGAAAAGGAGGCCCTGTTAAAGAAAGCCGCCACAGAAAGTCTTCCAAGGAGAATCTCTGCAAACTTTTATTTGCAAACTGCATTTCAAAACTGGGCTTAACAAAGAGGTATATTTTAAAAACTGAATTGTGGGACCAGAATACCATTTTAGAGGCAATGGAAAGCTTAAAAAGAATCAAGATGAGCAAAACCTTGATGCTGCTGCAGGAGCCGGCAGAGCTTTTCACACAAGGAAGTGAGACACGACTCGCTGGAATGTATGTCCAAACAGAAACAGAAAAGAACAGCCTGGAGGGGTCCATGGTCAGAAGTTCTGCATTTAAGCTGGCCTGGGACGTGCCGCTGCTTATGGGGGCAGGGGCCCCCGCATGGGCCCCCGCGGAGGCACCATGGGTCTCTGGGCGGGGCGGGGCGGAAGGGGGATTCGCTGGTAGCCGTAGGGAGGTGGCCGTGGGGGGCCGTTGTATCCGTGGGGCGGCATCAGGGGCGGAGGCCCTCGCATCCCATGGGGCGGCATGGGACCAGGGTGACCTGGAAGATTAAGAGGCACACGTTAGACAAACCCAGACGCCCCTCCTCCTCCTCTGGACCAAAGGCCAGACTGAAGTACAGGCAGACCCGGAAGCTTCACAATCAGACAAACCCTCTTTTGGAAGTTTAGGAACACTCCTTGAGAGTTCCTTCTTTTGTGGGAAGGAAAAATCCCAAAGAATTTCTCTTCGCTAACGTGTCTTACAAGAACTTGAGGTATACCGAAGACTTAGGCAGTTTCTTCCCAACATGTATTGATTCACTGGAATTAGGCTGCCTGAGGGGAGGTCAGTGGGCAGAAACAGTGGGGGAAGCCCAGAAAAGTTTGCAAAAATGACAGGATCCACTGCTTCAAGAGCCCACAAAGCACACTCAAAACCAGGGTCCTACATGTAGTCCGAAGCTCAGTGCATGTGAGAAAACTCTGCAAACTCTGGCTTTCGAGGAACTTTTCAATGACTGTGCACGCACTCCTCACGTGGGCGGTGGCTGGAGAAAGAACTGGAACACTGCGAATTTAGCGAGGCAGGGAGGGAGGAAGCCCTCAGCCACAAAGGTATTTTCTCTCAGACACACACATCGGCTGTGGCACTGAATCCACAGCTTTGAGTAACTTCCGAATCCACTCACAGGTGTTTCAGTTCCCATTATCCCTTATCATGCTGCTTAGGGATGATGCGCATTGGGGAGACCAGGGTGGGGGCAAACTGACTGGCAGGCTATAACCCGCCAGAAGCAAATGTTAAAATTGGAATCGTTTGGGGGTTATTTCAGTATAAACAAGTCTATCAAAGAAATTCACACCAAGGTATATGCAGGCATCAGGAGGAAACTGGCCCAGCCAAAAACTTTTGCCACTCTCCCCCATGCCTCCCTGGTGCTACAGAACTGAAACAGAAACGGAATTCAGAAATTTACTTACCCATCGGTGAGCCGAAGTGGGGCCCCCGGGGAGGCATGCCCATGGGTGGCGGCCCAGGGTGGGGCATGCCCGGAGGAGGGCGGGGGGGCGGCTGGCCCCCTGCTCCCGGTGGCCCTGGGTGATGCGGACCCATGCCAGGCATGCCATGATGGACCTGCATTTGCGGCATTCCTGGAAAGACGGAACAATCAGGCGGCTTTGGCAGAGTCTGTGGTAGCCCCTGATGGCACGGAAGGTGCCATGCACACACCCAGCTATACTCCAGACCCTCCCCCCGTGTCCCCCCACCCTTTTTGCTCAGTCGTTAAGTCACGTCCGACCCTTCGCAACCCCATGGGCGACATTCCTCCAGGCTCTCCTGCCCACCATCCCTCGGAGTCCACCCAACCCCATCCCACTGCATTCCTGCAAATCTTAGCCAGAATCAGGGGGCCGACTTGCTCTATGCTGGTCCAGCACCCACAGCAAAGCTGGCATTCACAGTTCCCTGCAGCCTGCCGCCTCCTCCAGCTGCCCCCAGTAGCCCCCACGTGGGGAGCAAGGAAAGACCTGGCCAAGCACAGGCAGGCTCCCCTGACAAGGGGAGGCCATGGAAGGGGCAGCGACCTTCTGCCAGGGAGGAGAGAGAGAAGATGCCCCCAGCACGACACCTACCTGGATGCATCCCGCTGGGTGGGAAAGGGTGTGGGTGAGGAGGGTGTGCCGCACCAGGAGCCCCTCCCGAAGGGGGTCCTGGAGCCCCAGCACCTGGCGGCATGGGTGGCGGAGGCATCGCTGGAGGCATCCCCGGGGGCATGGCTCCTGGCGGTGGGACTGGTGGCGGGAACGATCCTGGCGGGGGGATGCCTGTCACAGAAAAGGCAGAAAATTGAAGGATCCGGAAGAAAGGACAAGGCAAGCGCAACACGATCCACAAAACCACCACTCACCATTGGAAAGCGAGGCTCCCCTTTGCCATTTCTCTCTCTCTCTCTCTCTACCCACACACACACTGCAGCAACACACCACAGCCGAAAGAAAAAGTACCCCATTAAACCCTCAACTTCATTCAACAAGACTGACCTCCCCCCCCTTGCAAATGAAGCCTTAACTGGTTCTTCACCTGGTTCAAGCCTGTATTCTAGTGAGACATGTAGGAAGGAAAGGGCCAGATAAAGCATCAATGGTATTAGAAACATAGAAACAGAGCGAGTCAGAAGGGGCCTCCCGGGCCATCTAGTCTGACTGGCACCAGCCGGCTCCGCTCACGACATGCCCACCATGTGCAAGTCCAGTCCATCCTTGAACACCCACACCGATGGAGCCTCAACGACCTCTCGTGGAAGCCCATTCCACACCCTCGGGGTCCTGACTGTCAGGAAGTGCTTCCTGGCATCCAGATGGAACCTGGGCTCCCTGAGCTTGGCTCCGTTGGGGCGCGTCCTGCCTTCCTCTGTATTAATTTTAACTTGAGTAGCCGGGCTACTTTACTGTTTCGAGCAGAAAAGGAAGAGGATGTTTGGGGTGGAGATAGTGCAAATTGAAAGGAAGAACATATTATGCAGGAGTTTGAAACTACCATCCCCACCCCGCAACACACACAAAACACCTCTGCATACCTGGCGGGGTAACTCCTGGCCCCAAGGTTGTAACAACTGGAGTGGGCACTGAAGGTGGAGGAGGAGCGTCTGCAAAGAGCTGATGAGGCCGGTCGGCCTGTGAGAGGGGGTTCTGTGCAGCCAAGAGGCGCTCCGCAGCCGAGCCGTGCCTCTCGCCCTTGGAATCCTTCTTGAAGGCGTAGGAGACGGTGATGGGGCGGTTGCACAGGTACTGTCCGTTCATGGCCTCGATCGCAGCATCGGATGCATCAAAGCTGGCAAAGTTGATGAAGGCGTATCCCTTGGAGTTGCCGGTGTCAGGGTCACGCATGATTTTGGGGGTCTGCAGGATGACCCCAAAGGCGCTGAACGTATCGTACAGCAGCTTCTCGTCAATCTCGGGGTCCAGGTTGCCAATAAAGATGTTGGCACCCACATCCAGGTTCTTGTTGTGGGCTGAGGCCTTGTTGACCCGGATCGGCTTCCCGTAGAGCTTGATCATGTTCATGATTTTGATGGCATAGTCGGCATCCTCCTCGCTGAGGAACTCCACAAATCCATAGCCTAAAAGGAGATGACCATAATAGCTACTGAAAATGGGACGCAAGGCATAGCTGCCTGTTTGCATCTCCTGGACTTCTTTTGTTTAATATGCATTGCAAGCTGCCCTAGGATAAAGATTTCAAGGGCCCCAAATAAGCAACCAAATGAATTTAGGAGGATTTGTGTAACTTTTAACGGCCTCGGTCTACGGGAATTATTGCCCAGCCAAAGCAATTTTCATTCTACTTGAAAATGACATGTGGATGAAGACACAGAAAAGCAAGCTGAATTGCACTTTACTCGCAGTCTCATGAGCAAAAGCCACATCCACCATCAGCCCAGAAGTAAGATATACTAGGACAGACATCCAACGCACACGAACTCCCTTTAAAGGGACAAGCTGGTTCTATTCAGTACTCAGGGCATTTTCATCACATACCTTGATGCTGGCCAGTGACTCTGTCTTTGGGCATGTGAGTGTTAACAACCGGGCCTGCCTGGAGGAAGAGCTCCCACAGGAGAGGTTCGCTGACCTTTTCGTCCAGACCTCCAACATACACGGTGGCATCTGCAACAGAGACAAAAAAATCCCTGCTTGGTCATACAGACAGAGAGCAATCCATGTTTAATCTTTGCAAGAGCTGCTGTATTTTACTGGTCTATTCTTTAGTTACCCTGCACACTTAAGATAGAGGAGTAGGGCATGTAAGCATCGTTAAGGACTACACTTGTTTATAGCAGGTAGATGAGAAGGACTTACAGAACATTCCACACATACACTTATATGAACAATGTTATTTTTAAGAGAAAAACGGTTTAAAACTTCCAAATAATCTTTTCTCAATCTGCTACTCTCCAGATGTGTGGGCCGTCATCCTCAAAAAGCAGAGACTTGATGGCTAGGGATGATAGGATCTGTACTCCAACACATCGGGGGGGGGGTGCAGGTGGGCAGGAGCACCCTAGAAACCTTATGGTGACCTTGTGTCGAACTGCAGCATGTTTGGGCTGCTGTTGGGCCAGCAGTCTTCCACCAAACCGTTCTAGACAACAGCCCCTTGGGACAGGAGCTGCTCCAAAATGCACCCACAATGAAAGTAAAGCACCATACACGTTACTTATTGTCGAACTAGATTCAGAAGGTTGCGAAAATGTATTTTGAATACACTTGTACCGTTACTTTAACTGAACCCTTTTTCATAGCGTTTTAAAAACGTATATAATAGAGGATCCCTTGCGTGTTACGATAGGAAAAAAAGTCCTACAACTCCCAGTATTCCTCGGCCAGTCCTTGCGTCTGGGAGATGCTGGGAGCTGAAGGCCTTCTATGCTGCCTGAACAGGCATGGGTTCGTGCCCTCGATGCATATATAATACGCATACAGTGGCCCCTTGGGGATTTGTTAACAGGAATATACGTCCTCCTCTGGGGTGGGGAACTGCGGACTCCTCTCCTCCCCTCAGGAGGAAGGCACCAGCCCGCCCTCACCAAGAAACAGCGTCGCTTTGGACCCCTCTTCCAAAATGGAGGCGCCCCGTCCCCACAAGGAGCCCGACGGCCCCGTCCACGATTCCCCCTCCACAGGGAGGGAGGGAGGGAGGGAGGGAGGCTGCAGTGGGAGCAGTCTCGCCCCCGCACGCCCGCCCGCACACGCGGCGGCGCAGCCCTCCCCGCGCGTCCCACTGGCAGCCCCCGTTACCTTGGTTCCTCTCGGAGATCGGCCCGGCAGCCATCTCGAGGCAGGCGCTTCCCTTCCGCAGCCACGATGACCTCCCTCAGCCCACTTCCGCTCTGGAGCGGTTGTTACGTGTGTGAGGTAAGGCGGCTCTCCTTCAGCCATCTTGACTCCTGGCGGAACACTGCGCGCCAAGTCGCTGTTATCGATGTTGTATTTCAGACACAGGAAAAGGTCGAAACGAAGCCTCATGTTTTGCGTCACTTCCGGTCCCGGTCCTGACCGCTCAGACGGAGGAACTAGGCGGACCAATCAGCACGAGCGCAGCGCCACGCCCCCTTCCGCCCCTACCATCTTCCCGCCTTTTTCCACCCCGGCGCGTTGGATACTTGCGCGCGCGCGTCCTCTCCCCCTTGAATTCCTGAAGTGACAAGCAAAATACGTTAAAAAAACTAAAATATCATTATGGCTGTATAATTGTAACCATTACAATATGAGGAGTCTGCCCAGCTCCTCCAAGTCCATGCAGCATAGCAGCCCGCTTTCGGTGCCTCTGAGCATGTGCAGAATAGCAACTTTCGTCCCTAACTGCAACCGGCTGAGCTGACGTAGGGATCCCAAGGAAGAGTCCACGGGGCTTTTTCAAGGCATTGGGCTTGGAACAAATGAGGGAGTGCCTTTGAACATGTACAGGGCCCCTTCTTCAGCTAGCAGGTGCTTGTTCCAATAGGTGGGACTGGGACAAGTTTTGCAAAGAATGATAGTAATAATTTTTGATAACAAGCATAACACTAAAACTAGTGTGGCTTCAGGTGCCACCGGTCCTATACAGAAGCCATCCTACAATTCCTGGCTATGGTGACTGAGTGCATGAGGGGCTGCAGGACTTTTTCCCATCTTTACATGCATGCTTATTATGCTATTTGCTAAGTATTTTTAGAGCAACATTTAAAAAAACTGGGCGGCTGGCATGTCGAATGCTGTCCTTCAGCACCATCTTCATCAGGTTTTGAATTTTGGGACTCGGGGCCTACCCAAGCTACGAGGGCAGCGATTTCTTGTTTTGTCTTCTGGGACGTGTGCGCCTTGTGCTGAACCAGTCATCCTGGTAGCTAGTTGGGAATGGCCCCGTGGCAGCCATGACATACCCTCGCAATGCCAAATGTGCCCACCGACTCAAAAAAGATGGAGCCCCCTGAAACACTACAGTGCCGCTAAGGGACTAGATCCTGTACACGCAACGTAATGCAGAATTAGACTTGCCTTTTTCCCCCAGAAACTCTACTCTTGAAGGCAAGATGATTTGGGAGAGCTAAGCAGCGATCATATGATTCACACTGAGAGTGTTTAGGTTTATAAATAGTGAAGTTTTAATACCACCTTAAACAGAAACATTGCTATAAAAATATACACGGAGTGTGTGGGGAAAACACCCTTGATACTTTCGTTTCTTGTGTAATTCATGCTACCGGGTTATCATTATCCCCCCAACCACCCACAATTGCTTCTGTTGAAGCAACCTTCAGCAAGATTATAAAATTTCTCTTTTTTTCCAGGTAGAGTACTCTGCTTGTGTGAATGGTATAATGTAAAAGCAGAAATAACGAAAGGAAGCCCTGTGAAAGCAATTCAACAGATAAAGGGAGGCTTAAGAAGTTGTACTTCATCTGGTGAATCATGGTAGGTTACAACAGTGTCACTTTTTCTTTTTCATCCAGGTTGTGTCTTTATTTTTTTAACTGGCGAAAGAAAGGGGCACAGTCATACATGTGCCCCTTTCTGTGCCCTTTAACTGGCACAGTCATACATGTGCTGACTGGTTCAGCACAAACATACGAAATGCATTCAGGCATACAGAGTATAAAATTACAGCAGCCACCTTGCGCATACTTACCTGGGAGTAAACATCACTGAACACATTTAGACTTACTTCCAGGGAAACCTGCACGAGATTGGATTGCATCAGTGGGTTGCAGTTTGCAAATCAGACAGGGCAAGTTGCCAACTCTGTAACTCAGTCAGTCCTCAAATTATACTGTACGTGTAAAGATGTTCTAAAGAATACTAACAGGACTCAGAACATCTGAAAAACTGGGGTGCGATATCACCTTAAATATGCTCAGAAGGAAGGGGAAATACACTGAGAACGCAGCCTGCTCAGCAGCTGCTCTGTTTCTGCAAAGTGTTATCTTCAGCTACTTCTTAAGAAGCAGGAGGTGATTCAGGCCGACATGATGAGACACACATAATTTAACACCCCCCTGAACAGGCCTGCATTTCGTATTTAGTGTACGGCAGCCCTGAAAATGAGGCTGCAGATACCCCAAGTCCACCTGCCCATATTGCTAAATGCCAGTTGCCACAGGCAGGTGACTGGGTGTAATATAGTCACAAGGTTTAAAACAAACAAACAAACAAAAACCCAAATATATTTAACTTAATAATTCTCATTTCCTGATTTCTATTAAGGCTTCTGAACAAAAGCTTATAAAATAAAATAAGCAAATATGTAACAGCAAATTAACAGCAAATATATAACAGCAGCATCAACCCTTGTCTTCATAAGACTATATGCATACATGGAAATACGTTTCCACTACCGATTTCCACCTGTTAGAAAAATACATACGGTAGGCACTCAAGACATACCAATGGGATATAATAACAAACTGTGCAAACATGATATACAGAGATGGAGTGGGGGGTATATTAAATTTCGAGCTAGCAGCATCAATTTTTTATGTACCCAGGCAACTTATGTGCCAGAGGGTGCAGCCTTAATGACTGATATACACGGAATGCATGACCGACATTGAATGCAATTCGACAATACCTTTCATGAAGATACAGATAGCCTATTATAGGCAAAATGAAGTAAAGTGCCTAGTGTCATTTCAACAAGCCTCAGCGAAGCCTTTACTTGAGTGCCAGTTTCATCAGCTGAGGTTTTAAGTGCGCTACTGGAGATGTGCTTGAGCAGAATGCTGGCCAATACATGTGTGTGCAACAGCACCGTCTTCTGTTTTCAAACAGTATATGCGACAGAAATTAGCATTTCTGTCTGGAGAGCATTAACTAGTTGGAACGTGTAAGCTATTCTCTCCCTCATTTAACCACAAGGCAAGATTCCTGGCTAATAAATGGGGAAAAGCTCTCACTTTTATACCACTTCTTAATCAGGGCAGTAATAGTAAGCGGCAGGTGGTGTTTTTGATGGAACGGTCCACCCATTCTTTAGGCTCTTGGCCATAACTCCTTTGTTATGTGAAAGCTGTTCCATGTTGAACTGCGCCAAGATACCAAAAAACAAACAAACAAAACAGTGAACAGTAGCTGGTACAACAAGAACTGGATCTCCCTTTGGTACTTCCACTCTCCACCCTAGCACAAACATACATTTAACTCTGCACTGGTGGCGCATTTCAGAAGTGGCTACAAGTGCACTGGAATTGGTCACACCAATCTCATTAGCAGTTAGGAAGCACATTCCAAGTTAAAAAACAGTTCTCTATCCTTCTGCAGATTACCACAAAGACCTTTGAGACAGGTTTTCCTTATTGCTTACCTAGGCTGAAAATCTGCCTGTAGGGCAATCTTGGAAGAATTCCATATTTTTTCTAATCTGTCTAATCTTTGAAGACATTCTAGTCTAAATCTGAAGTGCTGCTTGGGTTCACGTAATACTAGCCACACAGTTACCTAGTTAACATGGTTAACTAGCCACGGTGGACTGCCATGTCTTCCACAGCTTGACTGCTTCCTGCAGGGTGATTTCTTTTTTCAGAAATGAGCCGCCCTGACAGCCCATAACTTGTTCTAGGTTGTAGTGTCATCTGAACCCATGAAAGCAATTTCATCATCAGTCATGAGGATCAGCTAGTGAACCATTCAGCAAGAGTAGCAAAGAATGCTGCCTCCTGTTGCAATCTGAGCTGGGCAGCTCCCGGTAACTGCTCCCCTACCAATGCCCAAACAGCACTTGCATTAACCATCACTGATTTGCCATGGTTCTCTTAGAAAATCCAACCCCAAAACTTGGCAAATGCATTTGTAATACATTATTGTTGTTTTCTCTCTTGCAAATACTTAAGTGCTTTCTTATGGCTGTCTGATACATGTAACCTTCCCTTCTGTCTACAATTAGTTCCTGGCTTCTCCGTACAAATTAGCCTATAAAAAGTCATGCATTGTCAATTTCTATTTATGTTACCTACTCCACTTTGCTGTTCCCTTTGACAGCTGAAACTGACGAGGAGTTTCAGGATTACATATAACAGACACCCATTGAAGCACACTTGCGAAAGGCCAAGACAGGTAGGAAATTTTCTAGGCTTTTTTAAAGTTCTGAATTGTTCATTTTTGAGGATCCAACAACCAAGCCCAAAGTCCAAAAGCAAAAAATGGCAATTACGAAAAGCTGCAGTGATCGGAGTGGAGAGGTGGAGACAAGAGATGTCCTGCAGTGAAGGACGCTGAGGTACAGGCCAACGCTGTCTGGAGGGCTGAGGAGGCATCAGGGGGAGACACTGCACCGCCAGCCTGATTGTCTGCTGAGCCTACCATGGGGTGTCCCATGAACAGCCCACACGGTGTAGCTCATTTGCATGTGAAGATGGCTATGAACCCAAGCTATTTATAAACTCAAGCTGCCTCAAGGTAGGGCTACCAGCAGTTGGACTCAATTCAACCATAGATGTGAAAGCTCCTGAGGGATTCGCAGCCTAATGCATCAGGCAACCCCTGACACTAGCCATAAAACGGGGAGAACAAGGAGTGACGCAGAGAGTCTGTTCTCCAAAGAGGAGTGGGGTGAATACTGCTGTTTCATTAAGAGACCGTGGAAGATGATGCAACGCAGCACAAGGCTGCTGCAGGAGCCAGGAGCGGACTTTGGACCGGCACCCAGTGCTGGAGGACAGTCGATCACTTCTGGGCTGCCAGGATTCTGGGAACGAAAGCTGGAATAGTGGCATGTTAATCTGATCTGGCAAGGTACTGCTCACATTCCCCAAGAACAAGTTGCACCCAGTGCTGACGGGTTCTGCTTTACGTCTTCCTCAGCCTGGACTCTTCCAGCTGTTCTGACGGGCACTTCCTGTTGTCCCTGACCAGTGGCCATTCTGGCTGGGGCTGATGGGAGGTCTTGTCCAATCCATCTGGAGGACGCTAGGTTGGGGGAGGTCGCATTAAGTACTACACACTCCAGACTATGCATTCTGGTTTATAAATGCAATACTTAGTGGTGGACCACATGGGTGGGTAGTGTGGGGGGGAATGAAAAAAGGGAAACAGCGCACAGGTCCATCCCTGTGCTATTTGGTGCCTCCAAAAGGGCCCTGACATATTCTCTGATCAAGACAGCACGTTCATGATGAATATAAACCCTGCCAGGATAAGAAATACAGGACTCGGTCTCTATGATCCAGTGCTGAGCTTGAAGGCCTCAGAACAAGCTGTTTCTATGTGTCAGGTCCCCATGACCGTTGTCTTTCCTGGAACATAAAGACCCCATGTTCTCCCTGCTGGCTCTGAGCTTCAGAAAGGATTCTCTGCGAATGTGTGAAGGATCCCATTTAAGCCATTTACAAAACCTGGCTTAATGTGATTGTTGCCTCACAGAGGAGTACCATCCGTCTGTCCAGGTTCTGTGACGAACGCTCCAAAGGCACCAGCCTTGTTGTCAACGGAACAGCAAAGGGAGCTCCGTGATTCTTCACCAGCTCTTATTGGAGCACATTTACATTCTCAAGAGCTGTGCTGTGAGCTCCTCACTTCCCAATGGCTCATTTGCTCTTGAAGAATCTCCAGTTCCTCTGAGAGGCCACCAACACTGGAGGCAAAGAGACCAATCTAAAGCAAAAGAAGCTGGAGTCAGAACAGCCTCCTCAAATTCAGGCTCTTTATCTTCTTACAAGCTCATTCTTAAACATCTTAAACAGCATCCGATACATATACACAAATGCATTCCCAACAGCTAGGAGGTAAAGATAAATCACAGCTCTGGAAATTATTATTTAATCCCCAATTCTGCAACAGGAAGCTAAAATTGTACCACTGGGAATAGGCAAAGATAGGAAATCTGCAAGGAGACATAATACAATACATTATATATGCACAGATATGTAATCTTGAATTTTTAGGATTCCATTGCTGCTGGTATATTCTGCATCAGAAGAACTCTGAACTCCTTTGGTCAGTGGTGGTCAGAAACAAAAGAGGACAAGGTTCCTGCAGCAGAAGAGGAAATTTTAGCTTGCATTCATTCTTCTGCAGTAGGATGCCAGATTTTGCCCTCTTTCGCATTTGGCCACCCTATCAACGCAGACATGCAAGTTTCTAAGAACCCTGTGTGTTTAAACACAGCAGGAGGCGCATGACGTTTCATTAGTTATTAAGGCGTTATTAACTCATCAAACTTACTATCTCAGGAAGGCATGGGGAGACAGGAGCAGGTAAATGGAACAGGAGGGTCTCCCTGGGTTGGACAGGCTTCCAGGAGGTTAGAGGGAAAGCAGGGCCCTGCCACTAACCCTGCTGAAAGGCTGTGCAATTTTTTCTTTCCTCCCCAACCATTTTTCTTGTGTGTTTTGCCTTTATATTGTAAGCATGTGGGCAGGGGCTTTCTCGTTTTACTGCTAGATCATAAGTCTCTCTAGGATATAAAGGGAGCAGGATAAAGATTACTGGAATGAACAGCTACCAAAAGGTGCTTCCATGTGCAGGCAGCACATCTCTTAGTAGCCGTTGCTGGGAATGGCCAACAGGGAGGGGGCTTTTGCACTCTTGCCCTCCTTGTGGACCTACTGGAAGCAAGTGATTGGCTACCGTAGGAAGCCAGTTACTCTACTAGACAGACCTTTGGCCTGCACTGGACTATCTGAGGCAGAAATCTCTACACTGCTGCACTGGACTATCTGAGGCAGAAATCTCACCCAGCCCCTACAGAGTAAAAGGCACAGCCATTTTAAGAAGCAATAATTAAGTGTGCCTGGCGTGAGGCATGCTTGTTGGCTGTGTTCCCAGGGTCTCTGGGCCACACCAGCTCTGGCCGTCAAAATTCATTAGCAAGATAAACTGTTTCCCAGGGGCCTTATTCCTATTCCCACTTGCAGAACTTTGCTTCAGATCATGTTTCCAATAACTGTTGTTTCCTACTTTAATGAATTAGAAAGAGGCACCAGTACAGTAGTTACCTAACAGATGTGGCATGTTTTGGCCTCTGGAGACCTAGCTGTGAAAAATCTGTTTCCAATCATCAGCTTCTGAGGCAGGAACTCATCTTGCTTTTCATTTTCCCTCATTGTTTCCACAACTGATGATAGAAGTCTGAATCACAGTTCACACAGCAGGGCTAGCAGCCCAATCCTTTCCTTGGAAGCACAGCCTACCAAGTTTACTGGCATGCTTGCTTGGAAACAAGAGGGAGAGTTCACACTCTGTGATAAGCCAGGGTTCCTCCACAGCATACCAAGAACACCGAGTCACTTTCACTGCAAGCACACACAGCTAAACAGGCCAGACATCTGGGCCTGGCTTAGATGATATGCACATCTGAGCCTCTGGTCTGTCTGTCCCACAATAAGATACAGATATAATTCAGATATAATTCAGTTTGCTGGCAACTTACTTCCTTTGCGTGCCTTTCTTCAAGCAAAAATATGCCACAGGCCCAGGCTAAACAAGCTGCAGAGTGAAAAGTGATCAGGCATGCTGCCATGATGGAGGGGACTGCATCCTTGGCTGCCAAAAGAGCACACGGCTGCTCTTGACAGTTCCCTGGATTGCAGGCAAGGGCTGCGAAGAAGCTGCACTTCCTGCCTCCCGAGAAGAACATCGTGGCCCCATGACTGGCCACAGAGGAGCAGCTGCCAGCAGGGAGCTCCTAGTCTGAAAGTTCCCATAGGAAGTAACAGTGGGTGCCCAAGACACCCTCCTCACTTCCAATCCCTTTTAGGCTTCAGTCCCAAGGGCAGGACACTTTCATTATGAACCTCAGTATATGGCTCTAGGAATCCTTTTTTGGGTTGAGAAGCACGGTAAAAATATAAATAAACTTGATCAGGGTGGTTTATTTCTGAGGCAACATGCACAGGAATTGGTGTCAGAGTAATGAAGGTCAATTTGGTAATGAAAATATTATTTCTGACATTGTGCTTAATTTGGCACATGATCTTAAATGCTGTTTCAGTTTGACTTTAAAATGCTTAGCCACTGGATGATTGTAAGCAGTTTTCTTTCCCCAGAGAGGTAATTCATTCAGGGCTGAAAGTGACCCATCTGTGCTGTTGACACAGTTCTTGCGATTTCTCCACTGACCGCACACTGTCTTGAGCCTTTTTATTTCGATTATAACCCTGTCACCGAAGGCTCAGAGAAGGTAATAGCAAGTGACAACACGGACACTTAAAAGCATGTACTCTGTAAAGCAGGGGTCCTCAAACTAAGGCCCATGGGCCGGATCCGGCCCACCATGCCCATTTAACTGGCCTGCCCCACAGGTTTTGCACTCGCCGGGCATTTGTTGGGGTGTATGGCCTGCTCGCAAGGAGGTCATTCTGGACTAGCTCGGAGAAAACGATCTCCTCGCAAGCAAGCCGGCGCCTCGCCCCGCATGCCCCCCCCGTCCCCGCCTCACATGTGTGAGCCCCCCGCCCCCTCACTGCTCGCCCCCCAGCACCGCCTTGGCGGCCCACACCCACCGCTGGCACCTGTCAACTGGCCCCCTTTAGAAAAAGTTTGAGGACCCCTGGTGTAAAGGAAGGCACAGCCTTGAGCTGACAAGAGCTGAATGGGGCTGTCACGGCTAGGACCCTTTGGGGGGGCCTTCATTCATAGGCTTGCCCTAAGCTGGAGATGACAACACAGAACAAAAACAGCTTTTCAAAGGTCCTTGGTTCCACCACAGCTGTAGAAATGTCCAAATGCGCTTGTAACATTTCCAGTCAGGACTTGAAAGGGGTCTGCTGAAGTAGCACCCAGCTGTGTTCTCTACTCTTGGAGGGGAGTCTACTCTTTTGCAAGTGGTCCAGGGCTCAGATATTCATTTTGCAGCAGGAGGTCACCTTCCTTTCAAATGTTCTGACAGGTACCCTAACAGAATTGGTTTGTGTGTTTTTTTCGTACGCCCAATAGCTGAAGCTCTCTGGGCAGTTCTTAACTATCATGCCTTCATCTTTGTGGCACACATGATGATGGCCATAGATACAGCATGTGGATTTACACATACAGCGTATTACATACAAAATCCAAGACACGGGTGTGGGCAGCACTTTTTGTGGTCCATCTCTGTATTCTTACAACACGAAATAATGCCTTTCCCTCCCTTTGGGTGAAAATCTGGGATAAAAAGTTGATTTGAAATTTGGCAATATAATTAAAGGCTTCAGATTTGGCTACCTCTGACCCCTGGTCTGCTAGATGTTTTGTTGGGGGAGCACCGCATATGGGGACCACCCGTCTGTAACTCTTCCCTGAGAAACCATGCCCCTTGTATTCACCGCAAAGATCACTTTCCAAAGAGTTACGACTTGGGTGGCCATAGAAATTGCTCCAAGAGACAAGATGCCCTGATGGATATTGCTGTAAGCCGTTGCATCACGTTAAAGGAAAGGTTCCAAAAACACTGTGAACACTACAAACTCTACAGAGCCACAGTGCTAGGCAGTCACAAATTGTGCCTCTTGTATTTTGGCCTCACCATTGTTAATAATCCCACCCCAAATTATTCCCTGAGGTCCTAGCTCAGAAATGTTTCTCTACCATGAATCTGTCCGTCCTTTACATACTGCAAAACTCTCACAGGTCTTTATGCACTGCAGTGCTTTTTGAGGCCGTACTTGCAGTTAATGGGATCGATGTTAGGATGGAATGTTTGAGAATTAACACAAGCTCTGCGCATTCAGTCCCTCCACTGTGGGATGCTTTGAACCTGGCCAAGTGAGACACTGAACACCATTTTTCAAAAGTGAATTCAATTCTTTATCCAAAATCCAACTCCGAGATCTTCCCCCATTTTCCAAATGACTTTTTACAACTGCTCTGTTTGTTTTTACCTGAACTTCTGGATCCCCACGAAGGTAGCACCTTTTCCAGAGGCTGATCAAGGGCCCTGCGTGTGATGGGAGAAGTAGCAATCCCTTGTAATAGAGAAGGCAATCACTGGATTTTCTGGCCAAAGGCTTTTCTTGCTCTGCAGGACCCTCAGACGGCTGAGCCCACCAGCAGCCCTTCTTGGAAAGGGAGCCATTTTTCCAAGGAAAATAATGTGTTTGCAAGGTGAGGGAACCCTTGGCGAACACGAACAAGCTGCATTTCCCTAAAGGAGTCTTTTCCATCTGGAAAGA
This sequence comes from Varanus komodoensis, assembly GCF_004798865.1. Taxonomy (NCBI): domain Eukaryota; kingdom Metazoa; phylum Chordata; class Lepidosauria; order Squamata; family Varanidae; genus Varanus; species Varanus komodoensis. The sequence continues at coordinate 2,709,982 of NW_025336182.1, forward strand.
AAGAAGGGAAAACTCAGAAAAGTCAACATGAACAAAAGAAGTGAATGAGTCACAAATCAGTCGACCAGATTCAGGTCTGGATAACAAAAGCATTCTTAGGACAGTCCCTAGAGAACATCTGTACATCCATACACCTCCCCATGTGGCGAGAGAGAAGCCACGATTCCTGGCCAGGACCTCCACAGCCTCTTGCCCACCTCGTCTTCCTTAGCCCCCTGTGTTTGCTTTAGGCTCCAGGAATTCCATGGAGCAAGCAGGCAAGGGGGGGTGTGGGAATGGGCCACAGCAGAAGGCTCAAACCCTGGCACCTGCAGCAGGTGTGGAAGACTCCCCTCTGGAAAGCTGCTGCCATTCCTTGTAGGCCATGGCTGTAAAGCATCAGGCCAGGGGCCAAGGGGCCAGACGACTTCGCCCCCTCCCTTTCCGACCCTTGGGGGCTTCCTGCCTGTGTGTGGTCTCTCCTCATTCTAAAAGGGTGGGGAGCAGCAGGGTTCTGCTCTGCATGCAGAGGTCTGCTGTTCACACCCTGGCAGCCAGCACCTTCTCCAGAAACCCTCCTGCCTGGAACTCTGGAGAGCTCCTGCTGCCAGTCAGTGTGGCAGTCCTGGGCTGGAAGGCAGGCAGCTCCCTGTGCTTGGCTACTGGCAGCATGTGCTTTCGCGCACTGCATGTTGCTCCTTCAGGCCCTGTGCCTTCTACCTCTGGTCATGCCCACCACTGCAGCTGCCCCCCAAGAGCTGCTCCAAAGGGGAACTTGGTCCTCATGCTGCAGGTGCCGCTGGTGCTGCCCACCCTGAGCTAGGCAGGCCACGGGTCCAACCTGGAAGTGGAACACAGCAGTTTCTAATGAAGGACAGAGACAAGGCCGAGTAGGAGAACCCACGGCTGCCTGGAGAGCATGGAGAGGGTTACAAATACGCGGGTTTTCTCTCGCCTTCTGTCTGATGAGCCACGTCATGTAATGGCACTCGTGCTTTTCCACACACACCTTGTCACTATTGGCGGTTAGGAAGTTCCCATTCAGAGCACCTCTGCTGCCCCCACTGTGGCAGGGGTTGCAGAACTGTGCCCGCTGGCGGGGGGTGTATCTCAGGGGCCACTCCCAGGTGGTGGGCAAGTGTGCACCTTCCACATCCTGGACAGGATAGACGCCGTTCTGCAGGATTTCTAGGCAGATGGTTTCTCGCCAGCCATTTATGGGAGTGTAGAGTTGATTGAGGAAACGGTTCTGGAGCTGGGAAGAGATGCAGGGTGAGGGTGAGAGACAGAATGAACTGAGGCTCTGCTCCTCCCTTCCTTGAGCTCCTGACGTCCAAGGAACCATACTAGCCTGCATCCTTGTAGGATCGATCCTTTCCCTCCCTTTCCCCATTTGCACTCATACCCTGCCTATGGAGTCCCGTGGAGGCTGGTTCGCCATCACGTAAAACGGACGCTGGACCAGGTGGGCCTGGTCTGATCCAGCAGGGCTCTTCTGATATTCTTATGCTCTTAACATGCCGGAGGCTGCAGAAGTTGGTGACAAAAGCTGCTGCAGCAGCAGCACAAGGCCATTTTGCACACCCTTCAGGCTGGGCTCACCTACCTGGTTCTTTCGACCTCTTTCCCACTGGCAGTTGAACAGGAAGGTGCTGGAAAATGGTACATAGGTGCTATCATGCAGAGCCACCAGGTAGGCCTCTGTAAACTCAAAGGATTGTGGGAACTGCTGGAGCAATTGCCAGATGCAATCCAGAAAGAGCAGAAACACTGGCGACTGAAAGAAAGGAAGCAAAAGTAAGAGATGCAAAGCCCTGGAGTGCTCCCGCTTGTGCTGAAATTAACAAGGAAGCCATGTCCCCCTACCCCCTCCCGCCTCCATTTCAGGGGGTCAAATTTGCCAGCAAAAGAGGGAGCATTTTAAGGGCACTTAATGCTGGATATCAGGACCACACTCATAATAGGAAAAGAAGCGATGCACCCGCCGTCTCTGGTTCTTTCCGAAGCTTTTCAGCTTGCTTGAAAAGGCTGCAGGGATTATTTCTTCCTGGCTTACCCAGCAGCTGACTCACCTCATCCCGGTCATTTTTCTGGAGTGGGTTGAGACGCTGTAGAAAGGGGTGTCCAGCTGCTACCCATTCTTTCTGGACTAGGCTCTGGAACCCGGATATCGTTCTCATGTGTGGGTCTGAAAGAACTTGCACTAGGGAGGCCAGCAGACAGTTCAGATCCCTGTCGTCTGATTCTGGGAGGGGAGAAAGAGAGCGCGTTTAAGAAACCCGGGCCTTTTTCACATGAGGCCTGGACTGCGTGCATTCCATTCCCTACTCTCAGTTGTTTACAGGCACATCAGATGATGGCACAACCCTCCAGCTTCACTTCTGTGTCTAACCACCAGTTTGTTTTGTTGTGTTTTAGAGCAGGAAAAAGGCAGCACTAGTGGAAAACCCCATTATGTTCCCCTGTGAATTTGCACTACGCTGCTGTGCCACTGTCCTACCTTGAGGTTATGTAGCAGAAATACAGGAGAGGAAAAGCTCCTTGTGTGGCACTCAGATTGCAATTCTGTGACAAAACCAAAAGTAGATACAGCCAATTAACAGCTATTGGCCTGTGCATGCATGTGCGAAGAATAGACATTAGATAAGATAGAGAGGAGTGGAGTTTAGTTTCAGGGATTTCATTCACCCTGAATGCTACTGGAGGAGGTAATGGGTGTCGGTGGTCACAGTGCCCTAGCAGATGTATTAAAAGATACGCTAAGGAATGGCTGAGAACAGGTGATCTGGTAAAGTCTGAGCAGCCAAGGGTCTCTCAGGCCCTCAACAAGCCTCCCCCACCCTGACAGAAAGATCATGCAGCCGTTAAAGCAGTCAGGGGAAGATTGCCCATACGTTCTACCCTTTTTCTCAGATGGACCGTGTGTGCTGAATGGGGTTTATGTAATTTGAGGAAACCTTTATCCACAGTAATTCTGCCAGTCCCCGAAATCCCTGCTGTTTTGGCTGCAAGAGATTCACACAGTGCCTCTCTGGAGGTTTTCCTCTGGTTACTTTTTTTCAAAGTTTGTTGTCGGCCAACACGGGAGACACTACGGAATAGGATAACCACCGCGATGCAGCAGCTTTCCCTTCCACGTTTCGGGCTTCACTTCCCATCAGCCTTGGCCAACATCCAGGAACTCTGGGAGTATCCGGAAAGCTGCTGTCCAGTATGCTTGAGGTTCTGGGATTTGTGCAGGAAAATGTTCCCAATGTCCATCCCAAGGATGAACTAAGACACGCCACCTCTCTCCTACAGCTGCTTCCAGTGAAAGCTTTGAGCACGCAATGGCCACAACTCCCTCGCATCATTTCCAGGGAGTCTAATAAATGTTGCCAAACCAGGTCTCATCCTCCGGTGTTTTCCCATCACTTCTTCTGTCTTTTCGCTTACAGTAGAAAATCCATCAGGGAGGGCAGCAGTTCAGCTTCTTTGAAGGCAGCGATAGGAAAGTGTGCAACCGGGGGGCAGGGGGGTTCCTCTATCACCTGCTATGCATTTCCTGTTTCAAAACCATTTCATGTTCTGCACAGCAAATCTGATCAGAGGGCACATTTAGCCCAACTAAACATGTTCAGCACAATGCGCTCCTCCTAAGAGGGGAAAAAAGCAGCAGGGGAAATGAAGCTGGCAGGGTTTTGTAGCTTGGTTGTGAGACTGACTAGATCAGGTTGTCTGTTCCGTTCTGCCGCCCAGCTGATAGCCTGCCACTTGATTCCCTAACCAGGTCTACTGGGAAGCAAGCTTAGCTCCACTCTGCTTTTAAAGAACATTCTAAAATGCATGCCACTGCACTCCTTTAAAACCCCACACAAAATGGGGCACCTGGTTCAAAATAGTATGTGAAAGAAGGTACGATGATGGGGTGTGGGAAGACAACACAATCCCTGTGGCTGTGCCATACCCACCATGTAGGTGGAGCACAGTGAGATGCACACACTGAGAAAGGACCAGGCCTCCCACAGTCCAGATGGTCAGCCACAATTCCACTTGAGGCTTGCAGTGAAAAAGTGGTCATCCTCTAGGGCCAGGAGCTGTCCGTTCCCAAGTAGCCACATGCATCCATGCCTGAAGCAAAGCCTGGAACCACCAGTGGCCATCCACTCGTTGTCCTTGGAACAGTGCCCAGGGTGTGGGACGTCACGCGTCCTGTCACTTGTCCTGTGCTCTTTCTGCACCAGAGGGGGAGGACAAAGGAACTTTCCCTACCTTGCAAAATAACTGATCGACTCCTCTCAGCTAGCAGCATGGCCACTTCGCTGGCCTTCTTCAGACACGCCCTACAAAGGAAAATCACATGATTGCAGCCATCCTGCGTTCTGTTTGGCAGCAGGCTCAAGTCATACTCTAGACCCCAAATTTCCCCCGTATCATTCTGCATTTCAGAAGGAAGCACCTGAAGGAGGGTACAGAGAGTCAGGGATGTGGGTTAAACTGATGAACTGCTGGGCTGGTTGATCGCAAGGTCGACTGTTTGAACCCGCAGACGGGGTGAGCTCCCGTGCTTTGTCCCAGCTCCTGCCAACCTTGCAGTATGAAAGCATGCAAATGCAAGTAGATAAAAAGGTACCACTTCGGTGGGCAGGTAACAGGGTTCCGTGCACCTTGGTGTTTAGTCACGCTGGCCACATGACCGTGGAGACTGTCTGCGGACAAACGCTGGCTCCCTCGGCTAGGAAACGGAAATGAGCACCGCCCCCAGGAGTCAGACATGACTGGACTTTAAGGTCATGGGGAAACCTTTACCTTTCTACAAAGAGGTGTTAGCTGCAGTAACAATATCTCATAGGATTTGAAGGACAATTCTAATGGTAAAATTTACCAATGTTGGCCTTAGGAAGACCCTTATCCGACATATTTCCAAAAGTTACAAAAATGGACAAATTTGCCCATGCTTCATGACTGAAGGACAGAATTGGCAGCTGTCTGACCTTGATTTAATTTTTCTGAACAACTTCAAAATGATAGTCTCAGAATAGTTTGAACAGTCTGAGGGTGGTTAAAACTTCCTCAAAAACATAAACTTTTAACCTACTAAACATGTAACAACGTTTAGAACCTGTTAGCCCCTTTTCAACCTGCTTCAAAATGGATGTTTTCTATTCTTGGTGCTTGCATGACCACAGAGGCACTTAGCCATGAAGTTATCCCTAGTGGCCATTTCAAACGTATCACTGCAAAGCTGCCCCAGCTGCAGGTCAGATTCTGGTCTTCACTCAGAGTGTTGGTGCTGAACTTGAAAGCCCTAAAGGGCTTAGGACCAGTCTCCCTGCAAGGCACTTTGTCCCATATCTTTCTGCCAAGCCTATCTTCAGAGATTCCTCTCTGAGTGGGCTCGATGATGTGATGGCTGGCTATCAGGAAAGGCCCTTCTCCAAGTGGCCTCTATCTGCTCCCAGGGAGAGTTCACAAGTCACCATCCCTGCATGGACTGAGATCCACACCAGCACCTCTCCCATCCAACGGGTCCTTAGCCTTTAGCTCGTTGCTCCTGGATGTTTGTGAAGGACGTGCTTTTCCTCCCACAACAAAAATGGGGGAAGAAGCCTCCGCAAAGCAATGGAGTAAGCAGCCCCTTCATGCAGAGAGGTCCTGAGAATGCAAAGTGAAGCTAGCAGACCTGTGAAGCAGTGGCCCCCCTGCCCATCCTGAGCAGCGCCCATCCTCACCAACCCATCTGGCGCTTTCGAAGACGCACGTGGAGGAGCTGGCCTTAGTTGTGGTCATTCCCTGGCACTCAGGACGGGAGATGCATCTCACCTCACGTGATCCAGCCACCGTGTGCCTTCCAGGCTCGAGAGCCACTTCTCATCTGACGTTGCAGCAGATGAATCTGGAAGCAGGCAGCAAGAAAGTCAGCAGGGTCACCACCATTTAAAAACAGCATCCAGGCACTGTGGTGGGGAAAGAGGCGGCAGTACGGATCTCTCATGCTTTTGCAACACAAGCAGAATGTCATGAGAAGAACTAAAAACAGAACCCAGTGTTTCACGATCCCTAGGAATCAGCTGTGCCGTGCTTCCAAAAATAGGATCCCCAAGTGGCTTCTGGGACTGTCACAGGTTTCAAGGCAGCGAGAAGAAATGGGCCTGGCATTATTTTTGTTCCGATGCATCATTTGTGGCCTCTTGGAGCAAGAACATTCTCCCACACCCACAGTGTGCAGTTACTAAGCAGCCTCAGGAATTCTGCAAAAGGACCTCACACTCCAGGGAAAATTGTTCTAGTGGAAAATGGGGCCTAGTCCATGCAGACACATGCATCATCAAAATCTGAACTACTCGTAAGTGTTCAGAGCATAATTTTGAAATTATAAACCATTTTCTTCCCATAATCCTCACAACTATCCTGAAAGGCAGGGTGGTAGTATTAAACCCATACTGCAGGTATTGGGGCTGAGGCTGAAAGACAGTGTTTAACCTAAACCCCCCTGCCTGTTTACAACACAGGTGAGGCTTGAACTATGGACTTTCTGTAGCTCATGCCTATCCCCACTAGTCTATCAGGTCCCCTAAGCAAGCACAACATAGGATTTCCCAGCAGTTGACCGTATTATTAACAGACCCCATGGAAAAAACTTCACATTGAAGCCAAAGCACCCCGTGTGTGAGTTCTGCCTGTGGCATTAGTCCTGCAGGGGCTCTGTCTGACGCTCATCTTTCCACCCTCTTACAGCATTTTCCTACCTGGCTGGGTGGGTTAAGGATCTCATGCTGGGAGAGCACCAGTGCTCCCCTCCCCTCGCGGCTCCCCGGTCTTCGCACACCTCCGCACGCCCTCTGCAGCTGGGCCCGACCCAGTGGCCTGGATGCAGAGGCAGCGGCTCCTCCTGGAGCCACCCTGCTAGAAAGGGAATGCCCTTGCTCCTGGTCCTCCTCCCACTGGCGAGGGACACACCTGGGCCAAGGCAGGGTCACTGCCTGTGCACTTTCTCACCAGCGAGGCAGAGGCACAGGTTCCACAGTCTGGAGTAGGCCTGCTGGATCTCCGGTGGGCTGGGCAGGTCAGCCGCCGCCTCCACAATCACGCACTGGGAATGGCCTGCGAGCATCAGCGTTTCCACCGACCTGCGGAGGCAAACCGTGACTCCAGGCCCGCCCTGATCCCGAGCATCGGGGGCTTCCTCCCAAGCCTCCCTCATTGCTCGGCCACCCCACCCTATCGGAGCCCCTCCTCCCGTGGGTGGCCTACCTCAAGTCTTCCTTCTCCGGGTCTGACTCGGCATGGAAGCTGGCTGCTCGGAGGAGATCGCTGCCTCCCGGGTGGTGCCAGCACAACCGCTGTGCAGAATAGTGGGAGGAAAGGGCATGAACTCTGTCCCACCAATTTAGCTGGCCTCAGAAGCAAGCCCTCTTCTCTCCCGCAGCAGCTCCTTTTGGGCAAATCACTCCGCTCCTTGCTCACAAAACCCAATTCCCCCGCTGTCCTGCTCAAGGCTTAGTTTTACCTTGCACTTCCAACAGTCCTAGGAAGCCCCCACCTCCCACCCCCAGAAGATCAGGCCCTTGAGGGAAAGGCTTGACAGGGATCCAGGCTGGTGCTCCTGTGTCCGCACGTGTAACGGCAACTCCACCCGTGTTGAACATACACAAGTATGAGACCTCGGCATCACTGGACAGTCTTTAGGAGCGCTTACCCCGGTGCATCGCCGTTTCCCTTGCTGAACAGAATGCTTTTCACCCCACTGAGCAAACAGGCTATGCAGGCCTTTGAAATGCAGCTTCCCAAGCTGCCGTGAAAGTGTGTTTTGACCAAACATTGCAGCAGGATACGTGTGCCTGCTGCAAACGGGGATCCTTCTGCTTGGTTGCTCTCTGCTTGCCATCACATTCACACCCTCTTTTGTCCTGCTGCAGGGGCCCAAGGCTGCTACCAGGTCTCAGCAGGCTCAGGGGCCCAGCGGCTGGGCCACAAGACCTGAAAGGTGGGAGGTCGGTGGCTGACGCAGCCGGGGTGGCCAGAACAGGCCTGTGCCAAGCGCTGAGCCCATGCCAAGGGGCAGAAGAAGGTGAGACCATCAGATGGAGAGCAAAAACCCAGGCGGACGGGGGGAAGTGGCAGGAGCACAGCCATGAGGGGCCAGCTCCAGGGCTTGCACTCTCAGGGCCAGTGGCTGTGCCAGGTGGCCACCTGCCCATGTGCCTGGCGAGCTGGCACCACAGCCCTGAGCAGGCCTGCGAGCCACAGGGCTCAGTCTGTCGGATTGAAAGGAGAAGCAAAGCCTGGCCCGGCAAGCGGCGAGGGGGCAGCGCTGGGCTGCCGGGAGGGGGTGCAGCGGAAGCCCTCCTGCAGATGCCACACGCTGCCAGCCTCCCACTGCACTCTGCCTCTCCTTCACCTGAAGAGCAGCCGCTACGTTTCCCGCTCCTCTCCCCGGCCCAGGTGTCTCACGCTCACCGGGATGCGTCGTTCATTGAAGTGCACAAAGGCTCTCTTCAGTTCGTTGTCCAGAAAGCGACTGGGGACCCACAAGTATTTGGGGAGGCTGCGAGGAGGAAGCAGAAGGATGCTCAGGAGCCATGTGCAACTGTCGTGTGCGTTGGGAGGGAGGGGGAAAGAAACCCACAAGCAGCTGCCTCGCCTACCCTGTTGACCTCCAGGTACGTTGGGCCGGAGCTCCCAGAGGCCGAAGCAAGCACTGCTGAGGGGCTCACAAGCAGTCTCCTCCCACCCCTTCCCTCCCGCATCCCATATTTCAGATGTAAGCTATCATTATTTTGATAGACCAACTGCACCGTAGCCACTCTAATATACAGAATGAATTCCAAGGCTGCATTTTCTTCCCAGAGAGTGCTGTTAAAATAATTCTCACAGTAGGAGTAGCGTGGGAAGCTTTACATTGGAAATTAAATGCCAGGTGGCCTTTTAATGTATTCACCGAGGCAGGAGCTGGAACCCAGTACAGCTCCTTTTCTCTTTCCATGCCATTCTGAGCATTAGGACTGGGAACGTGTTCTCCCATGGGTGTTCTGGCCTGCAACTCCCCTCATCGGCTCTGCTGGCTGGCGGGAGCTGAGGCCAACACCCCTGGAACACCACGAGAGACCTCCAGGGTCCAGCCCACCATCTTCCACCCTAGCTGAAAACACCATCTCCTGGCCATGCCTCAAGAGGCAGGACCCGGACTCAGGCCTGGTACACACTAAAGCAGCTGCTCTGCTGCAGAGCACCAGCTTCCTTTCAAGGTGCCCCCGCCCCCGGCTCTGGGACCTTGCCACTGAGCAAAACTGCCTCTGCTGGCTCCCTGCGAGTCCAGCTCCCGCTACGCCCGCGGTCTCATTTACAGCCCGCTGGCCTCCCCACACTGACCTAGCCGGAGCCTCGTCTGCCAGGCCACAGCACAAGGCCGATGAGGCGGGAGAGCGAGACGGCCATTCTGCTCTACCTGGTGCACATGTCAAAGCGCTCGTTGACGGGGCTGACCCTCCAGCCGGTGGCCCCAAGCCGCATTAGCTCCTTCTCCCAGTCGCCAAATGTCTCGAAGAGCAGCACTGGGAACTCTCCCTCCGGCTCCCCCTTCTGTCTGTTCAGCTGGCTGTTCTCTGGAACAGGCAAAGATGCACTTGGTCAGCAGCCGAGGCCAAGGCAGCCCTCCCCGACTCCTCTCAGCCCACGCGTGCCCGCGCTCACCCAAATTCTTCAGAACTGCATTTTCGTAGCATCTGTCCCAGCTGCTGCCTTCCTGAGCTTGGGCGATGGCCATCGTCACCTGCAAACACAGGTGCGGAAGGCGATGCCAAATACGTCCCACCTTTTGCCCACGGCTGGTGCTATCCTGATAGCCCCACAGAAAACCCACAGGTGGTGCTGCACGCATTCACACACTGCCCTCTCCAAGTTTGGGAGGGGATGAGATGGTCCTCTTCACATGCTCTGCGCACAGGCCACAGTGCACTTTTCTCTGCTGGGGCCCCACGCAAGGGCTCCAGCCAGAGCTCAGTGTTAGGAAGGCTCTCTGGGGACAGGAGCGTGACGAGTGGAGGCGAGGGGGACTTTGCTCGGGGACGTTGCAGTGCAGATTTCCGGCATCTGCAGCAGTTTAGGAATGCACTCACAGAGGAGACCACCATCTACCCCTTCGGACCCTCTGTCCATCCAGCTCACACTGCCAGTGCTAGTGGCAGCAAGCTCTCTCCAGGGTTTTAGATGGGGGTCTTCACAGCCCCCTTCCCATCAGTGCTAGCTCCTGGACTGGGGGGGGGGCAGAGCATGCTTTCGGAAGGGCATGCAAACCTTCCAGGTGCCTTCCACGATGGGGGAACAGCTGACTGGCTTGTGGGCACATGCCTGGTTCTTCAAGAAGCAGCTGTGCAAATGCCGTGGAAACACAGCCGACAGACTCCCACCCCATCCAGGCTGTATTGCTCCATCTCCCACTCCTGCCGAATCCCAGGTCCGCCCCGCATCTCACCCGAAAGGCCTGAGGTTCCAAGCCACTCTCGTGGAAGCGGAACCGCAGCACCCTGAAGTCCCTGCAGCAGATGATCAGCTCTTCCGGGATGAACTTCAAGGTGGACGAACGTGTCAGCACTTTGGCCTTTGTGAAGCTGTTAACTGGGGTAAGGAGGACAACAACCAAGTTTTTGTGGGCACGGTTGTTGGAAGGAGCTGCAGATAACTGGCCGTGGCCCTAACAGTGTGAGTGGAAGTTTGCGGTGCGGCGAGGGGAAGTGCCCCCGTGAGGCAGCAGAACTGGGGGATTATGCCAAGTTTAGATTTGAAGGGGGCAGAACAGGGGGCATCGTGCCATTGTTCTGGGAGGCAGTTACATGAATACGGGGCAGAAAAGCAGAAAAGGTGGAGGGGTTTAGAAAGACAAGACTTTTATATGATGGGGAGGTCAGGGCAGTACTGCTTCATCATTCTACACAAGCATATGGGATCATCTATGGATTTCGCAGCCTGCAAAAGTCATCTTTAATTTTTATTTTCAAGGCAAATTTCTAGCCCTTAAGCCTAATGAAAGTTGATTTGAAACTGCACGAACACTGCAATATGTACAGTTCTCAGAAGCTGCAACTGCAGGACGGGGGGGGGGGGCAGCCGAGTGGGTTCTGCAGTCATCCCACCACAGCAACAGAAACAAAGCAAATATGTAAAGTGGGTTCTGGTTGTACCAGCTGCAGAATTTTGATGTTATGTTTTAAATGCGTAATAGATGCAGGTCCAGCTGAACAGCATGCAGTTATTCAGAAAACCACAGGGGACCCATGTTCTTCCTCCTTCCTTTTAATAGAACAAGGATTAATAAACACACATTCCTCTTTCTGTGTTGTTAGCGTTCCAAAGCACCGGCAGAATGAAGAGTGCCTTGAGCCAAACAAAGCACCTCACTTAGCAAACCTCCTGCATTTAGAGCCGATCACCTCTGATTGCTTCCTGGGCTTTTCTAACAAAGCTTTTTGGGGAAAGCTGCATCACTTAAGCCCCGGGGTACCATGTAAAAATTTAAGGTGCAGGACCACTGTCAGAGAAGAAACAGTTGACCGCCTTAATGTATGTACGTGTGTATGTAAAGCTTTTCTGTCCCGTCCCCTACAAATGTCTTGGGTTGGCTTACCATAATGCAGAGCCCACCTACTAAGCCTTCCTCTAACCTTACCGGCCACTAGCCTCCCGATACAAGGAAAGGCCACGTCATAGTCGCTGTGCATGAAAGGGCGGCAGGAGCAGTCCTGGAGGGGGAGAGAAGAAAGTGCTTTTGTCAAGTCATGATCGTGTCATTTCTGATAGCTTCTCTGCTCCCTGCTTGCAAGGTCCTGAAGCTGTAGCGGCCGCCAGAAATTTGTTCCACGTCACGTATCCAGCCCAAGAGCAGCACTGCCAGTGGCAGCTCGCAAAGCGACAGCCGCACTGCTGCACTGGGAACCAGCAGCTTCCCCGTGGCTTCCACTGTGAATTCTGGAAGTTGTGCTCTCAGCACAGACCTCCACTCCCAGGCCAGGGCTGCAGTTTCCCTGGGAGATAATGGCCACCCCGGCTCTGCTCCACTCTGCACAAGCGTGCAGGGGAAAGGGTGCCAAAACAGGGCACGTGGCCGCCGAGCCCACTGGGAGGGACGGGGCAGGTGGCCTGCGCTGAAGGAGCGTCACTTAATGGCCCAGAAGGGAGCAGGGGCCGTGAGCCCGAGATTGCAGGTTGTGGCCTTGACCGGCTGGGTTGCAGCATTCCACAGAGTTTCACTTTCTGTGACAGGCCAGCAAGTCTGGGCCCGTTTGCCACGTGACAGACAACTTATCAGAACCAAAGATCAAGTGAACACAGAGCAGGCTTACATTAGTCATCACTGAGCTAAGTCCCTTGCATTTTAGTGAGTCCAGGCTATATACGACTTGAACTACACCTGGAAGGCAACAGTTCTTGGACATCAAGAGGGGGATTATAGCCAAGGGTTCTCTCTCTGTTACCCATGGCATGCTGCCACTGGGCACACTGGGCCATCTGTTACCCTCCCGCCTTTTGCAGTCCCCCCCCCAGCCCCTCAGACTGAATGGTGTCTGGCTGCTCTGTCCGTGTCCCACTGGAGAACCTACCTCAGTGCTTGGAGACGGGCTTGGTAAGAAAGCCACTCTTAGATTGGTACAATAGAGGGTGCCTTGGATGTATCCTTCACCATCTCGGGAAGAGACACGCTTCCTCACGTGGCCGGCCACCTCCTGTATGTATTCACCTGCGGGGAACAATTAATCCACAACTGAGGGGAAGGCAGCCGCAGATGGAGCTTGGAGGTTTACCTGTGTCTGACACACATCCTAAGCGGCAGAACTGCCGTCTTGCCAGTTTCCGGCTACCAAAAAGCATCCTGAGCCATTTTCCAAGAAAATGTGGAGACTTTGGCAAGTCCCACAGTGAAAGGCGCTTTGGAGATGAGGGAAAACAGCGTCTGAGAGGGCTCCCTTCTCTCTGCAAGCTCTCTGGGGGAAGGATGGCTAGAAGTTTAAGTCTGGGTTGATTTTGTTAGGAATTTAGTAACACCTACACATTCCTCCATGTTCTGAGAGGAAACAACTTTTTAAAAAGTTAAATATGCAAGAAAATCAAAACAGACAGATTTGTCCAAGGGCTTGTACTGCTGAACTCTTAGCGTATGGCCTTGAATTCCTACATATTCAACCACATTTGTGGTGTTCAATTAGGGTTCCCATCTCTTCTGGCTTATAGGGGGCCCTTCACCTTGAGCAGTTGTACAGCAGGCAGGTGCAAGAGCATTCTTGCCATGCTGGGAATAACTGCACCTGTTGAATTGCACTCCTGCAGATGAGTGAGAATTTAATTACAGCTTCTTCTGCACTTTCCCAGACTTTCCACCTTTGCATAATGGAGAGGAAGAGCTTGAGATTTTAAACATTCAAAAGCAGAAAAAACCGAAATGGAATGCATTCTTCATCCAGGAATACTCATGATGCTTTCTGATCATCAAAAGGTTCTCTCTCCTCTGTTCCTTGCAGTCGATTACCAGACAGACCAGTCGCTGAGCAAAAACCGCGCCTGCCACTCTCAAGCAGCCTCAAGTGCTGGTGTCTAAGCAACAGCGGCACCTCACAGAGAGCAAAGACCTCTGCTTTTGCAGACACCCAGTCTCTGAAGCTGCCTCTTACAGTCTCCCATTAATCATTTGCCAGCAGGACACTCCCTTCCTGTTTCCAAATACGACTCTTGCCTTCCAGCCATTCTGATGAAGGGAGAAAACAACACTCTCTTTTTTCAAGTTAAAACCTGGTGCAGGGATGAACTGAAACCAAAAGCCTGAAGAACCAGGGGCAACTCGGATTTTCTTCTGAGGCTGCTGTTTGCAGCAATCTCCCCATGTTGACATACGAACTTCATAAACATTCTGAGCTCTTCGTAGCGCCTCATGCACCTGCTGAAATGAGCCGGTCTGCAAAAGCGCAGAGCAAAAGTCAAGAGTGTCCGTCTTCAGGGCACTCCAAGACTGTGTTGGGGTTTTGCTGGCACAGACAACTCCTCTTCAGGATGGCCAGGCGGGAAGGGCCTTTCGCCCGCTGCCCTCAAGGCACGAGGCTGCCTGGTGCAAACCTGTCCCTGAGGCCCTCCTGGGCACATGCACCCAAGCGGTCTTTGGCTTTCAGCGTTCCTTCGCAAGCACCACTTTATTTTTGAAAGTAGAGCAGACATCTCTGACTCTCCGGAGGACAATTCTCTACTCCGGAGTGCTGGCAGAGGGCAGACCTCTGTTTGGACACTGCTCCCTTTGGGAAGGGCCACCAGCCCAAGCTGGTTTCAAGCCAGAGAGCCTGAAGGAGGGCCTGGAAGTTACCCACCCCCAGCTTCACTCGCCTGGACAGCAGGCATCCAGCTCACCTGCAGCTCTGCTATGATGGAACGTGCTACATTTCTATTTAAGTCTATTTAAGAAGTCTATTCTATTTAAATTATTTCATCTCTAGTACAAACTATTATGTGCAAGTTTTAGGTGCATCTGCGTCCTGTTTTTGTCCTCTGCAGCCACCCTCTCTCAAAGGCAAGCTGCTCTCTTCTGTTTCGTATTTGCTTGTCCTCACTCCAGCAGGGTTACCACTGAATGATGAAGAGTCCAGGGGCCCAGAATACAGCTGTCGGCTCTCTTTTGCAAGCAGCCTTCCTTTACAGAGAGCGCTGCGCAGCAACAGCAAAGCAATCACAATAAACTCAGGCTCCCCAGCCGCACAGGGCATCACCCCCACAACCCTGCTCCTCAAATTCTAAGAACAGAATTGGGAAGAGAAGCCTCTGCACCAGGCATTTTGAGAGTAATTTCCCCTGCTAACAGGTGCCTTTAGTAGCGTTCATTCCTGGCCAGTTATGTAAGCAAAGAATACAACCCAGTGACGGCCGCGGGGGACCATCTGCCTTGGTGACCATTGTTCAGTTTCACTGCCCCTCCCGCCTGCAGAATGCCTTCCGACAGTTGCGCTGAAGCGTGCAAGGAAGGATTAACCCTTCCCACCCTCCTGCTAGAGTTGGACACATTCCATTTTTAAACCAAGTTTCTAACAAAGCTTTTATTCCTCCATGAGAAATAGCCCAGAGAGCCCTGAAATTGGAAGATGGAACCAGGGGCAAGATCTAAAGTGAGGCCCATCAGGACTTAGCCACGGTTTCTCTTTTTTTACTACCAAGTGAGAAGGGATGAGAAGAGACAGGTGCAACATCCTGATCAACAGCGTGTGTCCTATTAAGCTCTTGCAGAAGCGGCAAACTCTGCAGGCCCATCGGCATAACCTGCAGCCCCGAAACAGAGTAGGAGGTGTATTCTGGCCTGTGTCACAGATCACATGGCCCAAGCAGAAAAACTGATCCCGAATCCAAAGTCCAACGTCATAAACATATTTTTAATTTAAAAACTAGAATGTCATTCTAGCCTTTAAGGGTACAAAGATCGTCCACATCAGAAAGCAAGCTTTGCTTTCTTCTGCATGAAAACGCAGATACACCTTTTTCAGAAGTACACATTTTCCCATATGTTTTTCAAATGTTTGCATGTCGTCAGTTCTGGGAGCCTGCAAATCACATTGCAACCTCAAAAATGCAAAGACTTCAACCACGGATTGTGTCCAAGTCTGTATTCCATCCAGAAGGTGCAAAGCTGAATAAATTCTGGCTGAGACCAAACTAAAATGAATCTGTCATACATTCCTAAGACAGCATGAAATTGTGGGATATAGTGATGGGCAGAACCTTTCTCCCCCTCTAGGCAACTCTTGGCTGCATGAAATGCAACCTGGCAGAGGACTGTCCCCCTAATTACATTAGGTTTCTAGGGATGATCCTCTGCCCCTGAAGGAAGGCAGGAGGGCGGGCGGGTGGGCGTGTGGCACAGCTTCTGCAGGCACATTAGCAACCTGGACTGCCACATTCTGCCCCTCCTCTCATACTGAGTCAGGTGCTGCCATGCATCTGCAGCCAAGTCCATATGACACAAAGGGACACATTGCTGATTTATAGCTATACAGGCAAATGTAGAAATGTACTAGGATTTAAATTTCGCAGAGCCTGCCAATTCATTTCTCACCCAAACCATCTCAGATGAAAAGAATGCCTGTTGATCTGCCCCGATAAATTTGATTGTGATGCTGAAGGAAGAGGAAAGATCATGGCAGGTGGGACAGGCAGATGTACCACATGGGAAGAGTTAACCCTTTCCTCTGAAGCAGCAAGCCCATCCCTTTGAAAATCATCCTCAGCGTAGCCGCTAAGCTTAGGGGGGAAACCTTCCGCCGATACCAGTGGGCTCTCCTGAACAGCGCTGGAGCCCTGCGGAACGGACTGGGGCCACGGGTCCCTGGCGTGCAGCATCAGGGTGCGTGCAGCTGTGCTTGCAAGGGAATCTCTCGGCGTTGTTGGGCTGGGCTGCAGGCGAGGGAGCACACGGCGAAGCCCCTCAAGAGAGCCCTCCCTCCTGCCGCTGGGGCAAGCTCCCCACCCGCTCACATGGGGCACAGGACGGGTTTTAGGGCTTGCAGTTGTCTCTCTCTGTGGGAACTCGGCCACCTGAATGACCCCACCCCCAGCATACACGCACACCCCAAAACTTGACCCCTTTCTCCGTACCTGGAATGCACTGGAGAGCCTGGCAGTTTCTGTTCTTCTTGCCACTCATGTCAGGCGACGTTGGGCTTTTGAGCTGCGGGACAGAAGACACGCTGGTGAGCGTTAGTACGGCTTGGTGTATCTAGCAGAGCAGGGGGACCTCTGGACGGATCCTGCAAGGCCATAAGCTGATGCTCTCAAGTGGAGCCCAGAAGAGGGTGCGGCATCAGCCGGTCCACGGGCACAGTGGCAGCGGCTCCAGGCGGCACCTGAAGAGGCCACTCCCGATGGCGCATCTCCAGCCTCCTCTGGATTTGAGTCACCTGAGTTCTGGCCATCCTGTGGTCCTGGCAAGTTACAAGTCCAGTTGGGGAACTCTGCTCCCCTTTTTACGGGTAGATATGAGCCCATCACACCTGCCCTGATGTTAACCTAAATCAAATGTGTCCTATGCCTGTCATTCTTTGACCCAGACCCAGACCCAGACCCAGAGGAGGTATGCAGAAACACCCAGAAATATTCCACTGGTCTCAATGGAATTACTGCCGCTTCCCCTGAAACTATTCAAGGAAAGAGTGCGTGAATTCACACATAATTTCACTTCGGGGGACATACCAGCAGTCAGCTCCAGAAAGGCGTTTCAGTCATTCCGTTGCATCTGACTGCAGCTGGCATAATCCAGATTTTGGAAGTCCACCCACACATCTCACCTGATCTTAGCTTAATCCACGGCTTATTGTCTTATCCTCAAAGAACAGAGTGTACGGTTGCTCTCTCTGTTCTTGCGGTGAGTATTCCCTCCTGGTTTCTCCCTTTCAAAAACCCAACACTGTCTATTCTCTCAGCCTTTTCCTGATTGTTTGGTTCCTCAGCTCTTGACGGTTTTCTGTAGGTTTTCTACAAATGCTTTCCAGCAAGTCCGTTACTTGGTGTGAACACACTGAATAAGAAAGAAGTTATTGGATCAATGGACATCTCAAGGAGGGGCCGAGCTTGTATCTATCACATATGCACACTTTATCTGTTAACTGGATAATTTCTAGCCCACTTTTCAGGAAACATTACCCACCATATGGCTGTTTATCAATAAAAATCCAAAGCACAGAAATACAAAAGAATCACACACACATAAAAATTCACAGCCTTCAATTAATAGCAACTATAAGACTGTGGATACAGAATAAGGGCATTTCTTCATTTAAACTTAATTTAGTGCTTTCTTCAGAACCATGAGGACTGGAGCCTTGCTTTGCTATCAAGAAAAGGACTCTCTACTTTGCACGCAGAAGGACCCAAGTTCAAACCCTGATGGCATCTCTCAGAAGGGACAGAAAAGGCCCTGCCTGAGGCGCCGGAGAGCACTTGCTAAGTGCCCGTCAGGGTCACTAACATGGGGCTAGGCGGGCCCAAGGTCTTGCTCCGAACCGCGCCATGGGTCTGGCAAAACCGGTCTTGCCACCATCACGCACCTCAGACAAAGCCTTGGCAAACATAAAGCTCCTGCCACTGCTTGTCACCCACAGCAAGTCACTGCTCGTGAGGCGAGTCCCACTGACCCTTTTCATGCCCCTTCTCCTCATTTTAAGAGGCCCTGCAGAAGCAACCCGCACTCCTTATTTTGATCGCATTGTTATCCCAACTTTCCTCTGAAGATCTCAAGAGCAGCACACGCAAATTTCCCCCCGTTTATCCTCACAACAACCCTGCGAGGTAGGCAGGCTGAATGACCACTGAATGACTACACGTGCCGACAGGGACCCAAACACAAGCCTGCTGAATCTTAACCACACGCCGCGGGATTAGGTCAACTGCCTGCCAAAGGGCGCAGCGCAGCGTGAGCGACCCCTCCCAAAGCGAAGCGTCGTTCGTCTCGTCTCGCCCTGCTCCTCTTGCCACCAGAACTTCTGGCTCCACTCGCACCCTCACCCTCTGCAGCGCAGATATTCCCGGGCCTGAGCTGGCTGCCTTGGTGCATATTTCAGCTTCAGTTTGGAAAATATTCCCTCATTCTGCAAAGAATGCCTGAGGCAGGAGAGGAAGCGGGAGAGAGGGCATGGAACTGCACGGCCCTTCCCTGGCAGCGCAAGGAAAGCGGGCATGAGCCAGGCTCGTTCTGGAGAGCACTACTCGCGTGTAAGGCACTGTCCTGCCAAGGGCCGTCGTCAGCCCAAGGGCCAGGCACCTCCGAGGCATCCTTGTCGCTAGCAACCGACTCCGACTCCATCGTCCTTGGAAGCCGCAGCCGCAGCCCAGTCCTTGCAGGGTGATTGGAATCCAGCACTCAGGCCAGGACCGGTTTCCTAGCGACCGGCTCCAGACTCTAGGCAGCACCCAAGCCAAAAGAGTCGGGGTTTGCTTGTTTTTAAATTCTGTTTAAAAGTTTGTGAATCATTAATGGGAAAGTTGCCCTGCTGAAGCAACTCCTCGGCCAAGTACACCATGTACAATGAAAAACACCCACTTCTAAATTTATCACTGCTTTTTTCTTTGCTTGCTTTCTTTCTTTCTTTTTAAAAAGAAAATAGACACAAAAATCTGGATTTTAAGTGGGGACAGCCTTTCTAAGTTATACAAGAAATCAAATATAGAAACACACAAGGCAATGCAGGGTATGTTTAAATACTGTAAAAATTTTCTCCTGGCACAAGAAAACCCATTTGGAAACTGCCTTCTTCGGCAAAAACAAGGTTCAGGGAAAAAAGTTTTAAATGTGTTTGGAAACAAACACACATGGGGAAGATAAATCCAGCTGGGCGGGTGGGGAGGGGGCTTTTTGCACACTGGTCTCTGGCTTGGGGAGCTAACATTTGTCGCCCCAGGTTCCGGCTGAAAGGGAGGGAAGAGGACGGTCGGGACATAAGCCACAAAGCGCGAAGAGCACGCAAGCGATTCCGGGGTTCCCGGCTTATTCCGGGAGGCCTGCCAGCTGCTACCGCGCCGCGCCGCGCCCTGGCTCTGTGCCGCGGGGACCGCGCCGGCGCTGCCCCCACGGGGTGCGGGGTGCCTCTCCCGGGGGGAGCGCGGTGGCACCGAAACACGTGCGGGCCGCGCGTGCAAACCCGCCGGGCTGGCAGCGGGCGTTCGCGCAGCCCCCCGCAATTCCTAGAGAGCCACGAGGCGGCAGGCGGGGCGGCGGGTTGCGACCCCCGCGCCGCCCCGCAACACCGCGCGGGGAAGCCCCGCAGGACGAGCCCGGCCCCGCGCGCGCCCCCGCGCCGTCCTCCGCACAGCAGGGCGGCCGCGCGACGCCGGCCCCGCGGCCCCGGCCCTCCGCGCCCCGCGCCCTCCCCGCGAGGC